>NC_025993.2:9362051-9448612 GCF_000442705.2 Elaeis guineensis
TTGAATTATAATATATTATCATATATTATATTATTATATTATTATTTATAATATTATATTATAAAATATTAGTATATTATATTATTTTATTATTATACACTATTATAATATTATATAATATAATATTATGTTATTATATATTATAATATATTATAAATATTAATATATAATATATTATAATATATTATACTCTATTATTTAGTATTATAGTATTATATCAATTTATAATATAATATAATATATTATAATAAAATATATAATATAATAATATATAATAATATATTTTTATATAATAAAATTTATTGAAGCCAGTTGGGCATAATTTGTGACTATCTATCGTTATGGATCTTAAAAATTTTTTAAGTCAGAAAACCAGCACCTATATGGAGGGTTATATAAAATATGTATTTTTTGGAAACCAAAATTGATGATTGTTGGGACAAGTCAACCAACCCCTGACTCTGACTTTACATTGGTCTTGTAAACACAATACTCGGACTAACAATTAGTTGACCGACCGACAGTCGGCTATTATCAACCAACAATGGATAACTTGGTTAATCTTCGATCGAAGATCATCGGCATATCAGAGTTACTGACCGATACTCATTTGAGTCTCTAGAACTACCGACCTACTACAATTATTGATATATAGTCGGCTTATCTTCCCATGATCACATAAGGTGGGAATGTGCATAACCTATATATCTAACCGTTATAAACAGTTATCAAATACGTGTCACGATTATTAGTGGGCATAAACAGCCCATTAACACTATGATTATAGCCTAATAATTTAGTGCCATAAAAAGTGGGACCACGTGCTCGACAGTTACATCTGGATCATCTATAAAAGGAAAGTAAATGAATATCATGGGTAAGACAATTCTGGGCTGAAACTCTGTCAATTCAAATATTCTTCATCTGCTGTTCACCACTCTCCACTGACTTAAGCATCGGAGGGTTCCCACTGGATATAATTTCGGTCAGTGAGGACTTCTTTTGCAGGTGCTTTTCTCCGACGACGGGCGCAATAGGGGATTGATCGCAACAGATTGGCGCGCCAGGTAGGAAAAAAAATACAAACAACCATGCCAAAAATCAAAGCTCAACACTCGATAGGATCAGCGAGGCAATCTTTCCACTAGAAAGATGTTCCTCCCCCACCTCTAGTGGCAGAGCCCAGTTCTACGCATCCTGTAGTTACTACGGATGCACAAATTACTGCATTTTTACAGCAAATAAAGGTACTAATGGAGGTGGTTCAAAGTCTCCAAAAGCAGCAAACTCAACAGCAGCCTCCAGTAGAAGAGCCGGTAGCTCAATCAGTACCATCTAGGCACAACCGCCATCCACCACGACGTTCACCCTCCTCTTCTCCAGAATGGCAACCATCTCGACACTCTTATCGAGATGGACAGCTACGTTCTCGACATTCCCATCATGCCACCCATCATTCGCAGCATTCTCCCTCTCCTTCTTAGGTACATAGTATCAGGAAGAAGAAAAGGCCACGAACACCTTCTGCCTCTCCATCTTCAAGCTCTTCAAGGGGTTCTACCCCTGGAGTTTTTCAGCAACGGCGGCTTGACGATTACGAAAGCAAATTCAAAGAGATTGACTGCCAGCTTATCTGACTTCAGGTGGAAGGTCAGAAATCCTCCAACGACTACGACTTCCACACTGTCTAACCTCTCTCTCAGCGCATCCTGGATGAACCAATTCCATCTTGGTTCAAGATGTCGCAGATAGAACCATACGACGACTCTACCGACCAGATCGATCATTTGGAGAGCTATAAAGCTCTCATGATGATTCAGAGGATAACTGACGTCCTCTTATGCATCAACTTTCCGGCAACTATTCGAAAGACTGCCCGAGCCTGATATTCTGGACTTCAGTCAGAGAGCATTAACTCTTTTGAGCAGCTCGAACAATCTTTCGTGACCCACTTCAACACTAGCCGAAGGCCACCACAGACATCAGACAGTCTCTTCTCTATTAAGCAAGGAGAGACAGAGACGTTGAGAAATTTTGTGGCTCGATTTAATATGACCACATTTGAGGTCAGAGACCTCAATGAAGATATGGTCATATCGACCATAAAAAGGGGTCTGAGGAGATCCAGATTCACCTATTCTTTAGATAAAACTCTCCCTTGGACCTATGCTGAACTTTTGGAGTGCACGTACAAGTACATTCGTACGGATAAAGCTGCTTCTGACTGATGTCAGACAGATGAAAAAGGTCAGAAGAAAAAATAGAAGAAGAGTGGAGCTCTGATCGAGTCAAGTAGGGCAACTATCAATAAGCGAGCTTCACCTCGACGATGAAGTCCGAAGCTGAATAACTATGACAGGTATGACTCCTATGCTCCTCTTTCTTCTCTTCGTGTGCAGATCTTAATGAAGATCGAAGGAGAGAAGTATTTACGACACCCCTCGCTAATGAAAGCACCATCGAGGAGCCATGGCAAAAAGAAGTACTGTCGGTTCCATCATGATCACGATCACGATACTGAACAGTGCACTAACTCAGAGATGAGATAAAAGTCCTGATTCGACGAGACTACCTCAGAAAATTTTGATGCGATCGTCTGACTCAACCTCCCACCGACCAACAACCTCAGCAGCAAGTTGAGGAGACAATCAATAATTGACCAATGATGGGAGTAATCAACATGATCTCCGAACAACCAAAGAACTGGGGGGCAACTTCTGAAGAAGAGTCGGCAAAGAAATGATGACTCGATAATGTAATTATTTTTTTGAAAAATGATGTTCGGAGAATTCAAACTTTTCATGATGATACTGTCGTTGTCTCGACGATGATAGCAAATTATAATGTAAAAAAATTTTAATTGATAATGAAAGCTCAACAGATGTTCTGTTTTACTTGACTTTCTTCCGAATGCGACTACCGACTGATCGATTTAGAAGAGTCTCGACGCCATTAGTCAATTTCACTGGAGATGCAATTTTTGTGGAAGGAGAAATTACTCTCCCACTAACTGCCAGAACAGATCCACGATAGAGTACTATTCTCTTAGCATTCACGATTGTCCGAGTTTCTTCGACTTATAATGCCATACTCGAATGATCTGGACTTAATACCCTGAGAACAGTAGTCTCAACATATCATCTATTGATCTGATTCTCAATAAAAAATAGAGTCAGAGAGATGCACAGAGATCAACAACTTATCCGATGCTGTTTTCTGATCTCCACACAGAATAATCAACCTGAAGACTCTTTGTCCGTTGATAAATTGGATCAAAAAGAAAATAAAAAAATAGATGAACCAGTCAAGCAATTAGTTTTCATCCTACTAAAAGAAGAAGATCCTAAGAAGATGGTCCAAATTGCATCGCAGTTGCCTGATTTGGAGTGGCAACAACTAATAAATCTACTAAGAGCAAACGTTGATATTTTTGCTTGGTCGGCTACTGATATGCCAGGCATCCCTCTGGAGGTAATAATCCACCGGCTAAACATTGATCCAAAAGTTAAGCCGGTGAGATAAAAGAAAAGATCTTTTGCTCTCAAAAGACAGAAGGTCATCGACGAAGAAGTCGACAAGCTCCTCGCGGCTAATTTCATTAGAGAAGCAAATTATCCTGATTGGCTCGCCAATGCAGTGATGGTGAGAAAAGTCAATAAAAAATAGAGAATCTGCTTCGACTATACAAATCTAAATGAAGCCTGTCAGAAAGATAATTTTTCTTTACCGAAGATCGATCAGCTAGTTGATGCAACTTTGGGACATCGACTCTTAAGCTTCATGGATGCCTTTGCTCGATATAATCCAATTCGGATGGCATCTGAAGACGAGGAGCACACAGCCTTCGTAACTGACAAAGACATCTACTGTTATAAAGTAATACCTTTTGGTTTAAAAAATACAGGAGCTACTTATCAACGGCTAGTCAACAAAATATTCAAGACACAAATCGGATGAAATATAGAAGTCTGCGTGGATGATATGTTGGTGAAAAATTCTCAAACTTCTGATCATGTTTGGGATTTGAAAGAAGCCTTCAACTTCGACGACATCAGATAAAGTTAATTCTGACTAAATGTACATTCGAAGTGACTTCTAAAAATTTTTTTAAATATTTTGTGTCACAACGAAGAATCGAAGTCAATCTCGAAAAAATAAAAGCTATCATCAATATGAAGCATCCAAGTTCCAAAAAAGATATACAGTAACTTAATGGAAGGATCGCTGCACTCAATCGATTCATCTCAAGATCGACAAAAAGATGCTTGCCCTTCTTCAAGACCTTGAGATAAGCAAAGGACTTCACATGATCAGACGAGTACCGACAATCCTTCGAAGACCTAAAAAAATATTTGGCATCTCCACTATTACTTACAAAACCAAAAGTCAGAGAAACTTTGTATCTTTATTTGGCGACTTCGACTAAAGCAGTTAGTTCGGTACTTATCCAAGAGGATAAAAATCGTATTCAATGACCGATCTATTACACTAGTAAGGTGCTTCACAATATCGAAATAAGATATCCAAAGACGGAGAAGATGGTCTATGCTTTAATCATATCATCGTAGTGACTTCGCCCATACTTCCAAGCACATCCCATTGTTGTCTTAACAGACCAGCCATTGAAAATAATTTTATACCAACCTTATACTTCAGGTCGAATAGTAAAGTGGGCAATAAAATTCAATGAGTTTGACATCCAATATCGTCCACATCCATCGATGAAGGCACAAGTGTCAGCCGACTTCATCGCCGAGTATACTATACCTGACAATAATCTTAAGGATGAATCCAATGACCAAATAAAGTTAGTTGAAACTCCTCAGTCCGACTTAACATCGACGTGGATGCTACATATTAATGGGGCATCTAATGCATAGGACAGTGGAGCTTGTCTCATCTTCATCAATTTTGAAGGGATTGTAATAGAATATGCCCTTCGATTCAATTTCAAAGCTTCAAATAATCAAGCCGAATATGAAGCACTCCTAGCCTGCTTAAAAATTGCCAAAGAGCTTAACATAGACAACCTGAAGGTCTTCACTGACTCATAGCTGATTATCGGACAGGTTAAGGGCGAGTTTCAAGCTTGAGACATCGTTATTGTGAAGTATCTTCAAAAAATGAAAGATCTTATATCGACTTTAAAATATTTTAAGATCTCTCACATCCCATGAACAGAAAATGCTCGAGCCGATGTATTTTTCTGACTTGCAACCTCTTCATTCAACTCGCTGGGTCGGATATTCATCGAATGTCTTGAACAGTCAAGTATTAATAAAGTCGAAGAAGTGCTGCAAGCCAATGATGAGTGAAGCTGGATGGATCTAATCATCCAATACTTGACTGATGAAACTCTACCACAAACCTTTCAGAAGCCAAACGACTCAAATGGACGGTCTCATAATATATTTTGATGAATGGCCAACTATATAAAAGATCATTCTCTCTTCTCTTACTGAAGTGTTTGAGACCAACAGATGCCGATTATGTACTCAAAGAAGTTCACGAAAATATTCGTGGAAATCACTTGAGGGGCAAATCTTTGGGTTACAAAGTCTTACGACAAAGATATTATTGGCCAACCATGAAGAAAGATGCAGCTGAACTTGTCTAAAGGTGTGAACCATGTTAGAAATATGTAAATATACAATATCAATCGATCAGTCAGCTGACATCAATTACTACACCATGATCCTTCGCACAATAAAGAATAGACATACTTGGTCTTTTTCCTCCGACATCTGATCAGAGAAATTCATAGTGGTTGCCATTGATTATTTCACCAAATAGATGGAAGCTGAACCTCTGCTACAGATCACTGAAAGTAAAATGAAAGACTTTATTCAAAAGTCAATTATATGCAGATTCGGTCTACCACATAGCATCATCACCGACAATGGTCAATAATTCGATAATCAGAACTTCAAAGAATTCTATGCAAAATTTTACATTACGTATAAACTCACATTAGTCGACCATCCACAATCCAATGGTGAAGTGGAAGTGACAAACTGAACAATCTTACATGGACTCAAAATCAGATTGAATGAAGCTAAAGGTCTCTGGGTGGAAGAACTATATCCGATCTTATGGGCATATCGAACAACTCTTCGCATACCAACAGAAGAATCGTCATTCAATCTGGCCTATAAAATAGAAGCGATGATCCCACTTGAGATCGAATTACCATCAGTAAGTGTAGAACAATACAGTGAGCCAAGCAATTCAGAATGTCGGAGAGCCGATCTAAACTTACTTTCAGAAGTCCGACAGTAAGCTCAAGTTCGGATAGCAGCATATCGACATAGAGTAGTCCAGTATTATAATTCAAAAGTTAAATCGAAAATCTTCCGTCCAGGAGATCTGGTCCTAAAAAGGCAGAAGTCTCAGAGCCTTTGGACCAAGAGAAATTGTCTCCAAATTAGGAATGATCCTAAAAAATAATTGAGACACTTAGACCAGGTGCATATCAGCTGAAAACTCTTGAGGGAATAGCTATTCCTCGAATATGAAATGCTGACAACTTAAAGATGTATTATCAATAAAGTTGTTTATATATACAGTGTTAGGACCGTGGCCCCTAACCAACATCCCAAAAGGCAAATGCCCCTTGAGAGGCGAGGTTTATTAGCCTTTATCCATTAAGCAAAGGGGCTTCACACCTGAGTTGACCCGCATTAAGCTAGATCACCCTCAATCAGCAAGCTAGATGGTTAGACCCATTTAATCTTACCAACCAAGCACCAGTCAACCCTCCATGTCGACTCCTTGGGTCTCACCAAATGTGCGCTGGAATCTTGCACAATAATTTCTCTCCCCAATGATATTTTTCTTTTAACACTCTGGGGACCTCCCAGATTTCGAACCTGCAACCTCGCTCTGATACTATATGTTAGGACTGTAGCCCCTAACGAACATCCCAAAAGGCAAATGCCCCTTGGGAGATGGGGTTTATTAGCCTTTATCCACTAGGCACAGGAGCTTCACACCTTAGTTGACCCGCATCAAGCTAAATCACCCTCAACTAACAGACTGGACAGTTAGACCCATTTAATCTTACCAACCAGGCACCAGTCGACCCTTCATGTCGACTCTCATAATTGTTGTCAATACATCAGCCACCTTCAGCTATCAACCCCTGCCTGAGTCTCACCGAACCCCCTCGGCTACCATCCTCTCCCAGAGTCTCACCGAGTTCTCTTCGGCTACCTCACCGAACCCTCTCGGCTACCATCCTCTCTCAGAGTCTCATCAAGTCCTCTTCGGCTACCAACCTCTCCTTGGGTCTCACCAAATATGCGCTGGAACCTTGCGCAACATACAGTGCTCAGAATGAAACATTGAATTTTAGAATCACAAAAGTTTCGGCCAACTACAAAGTGATATTAGATCGATAAATGGATGGTCAATTTCTATCGACTATATTTTAATTTTTTACTATAAAAATTGACACATTGATTATATCTCTATTTTCACTGTAAAAGTCGATATACCGACTGTATCTCAGTACTGACTGCATCTCAACTTTTCACTGTAAAAATCGACTCTAATTGAATGATTATTTATGCCGACTTAGTTTTAACTAAGGAGAATACTATGTCAATATGATCCAAGTCGAATTGAAACTATACCGACTTGACTATGGTCAGTCGAAGGATATTCGACTTGCCACCATTTATTAAATAAGTAGACATACTGACTTGACTACGGTTAGTCGAAGGATATTCGGCTTATCACTGTTTATCCTAATACCTAAAAGGTAGAGTATGTCAATTGATATTCGACTAATGAACAATTCTACAATTACTACTAAGCATTTGATTCGTCGATCGATATTCGATAGTCAAACTACAATTCTACAACATTGTAGGTATACAGAAAGGAAGAAAGAGTTTGTACTTGGAAAAATTCTTTCATTCATTGAAAAGGAAGTTACAAAAATTGGACTAAAGTCCGATTACAAAATTCTTCCAATTACAAAAAAAAATAAAAATGCTACACCGATCACCAGTCGTTGTCTTCATCTCCTTGCTCCAACGCAGCATCGACGACTGAAACAGCTTCTGGTGCAGTCGGTGCGTTGTCTTCGATCGATGCAGTGCCCTCTTCAGCAGCTTCATCTCCTGAACCAGGGAGAATGATGCTGCTCAAGTCTAAGTCTGGGTATAATTTTCTGACCGTATCTCGACCGTCCTCATACCCGATGCAATAGGATGCATATCCGCCTTCAAAAATTTTTTCCTTGAATTCTTCAGAATTTTTGAAGTTCTCGACGGCCAGACTCAGAGCTTCCCTCGCCGACTCTACCTCAGCTCGCATGGAGGCCGACTCAGTATCGGCGAGTGCCAACCTTTCCAGGATGGCCTAATGCCTTCCGCACTCCGCTTCCAATTCTTCAATACATCCATCCCACTCTCTTCGAAGTCGATGGATCGAGTGCTTCTTGCTCTTGATTCGTGACTCAAGGGATGAGATGTTTTGACGAGCCAACTCGAGTTCGACTCTGGAGGACTATAGGTCGACCATCATTTGGAAGATTTGTTTCAGAAGTTCCTTCTCCCATTTAGTTGCCATCTGGAGTTGTTCGACGGTAGTATTCTTTTCGACGGTAACGGCCGCCACTTTATCCATCCATAATCGACGAAAGTCGGCAATCTTCCAATAGCCGCTCTCTAGATCGTGCATATCATGTGCCCACTGAGAGTAGAAGATAAATCAAGTTAGATCAAACAAAAAAAGAAAGAAATGTTGGAAAACTTACCCCGAGTATCATCGGGTAAAAGGAAGAAAATATTTCAGCGACAGTCCGATTCTTCCTATTCCCCTGATCAGTCGGGAGAAAAGCAGCTTCGATGAGCCGCTTGGCCAATGCCAGATTGGCCAAGGTTGACTCACCCTCGGAGATCTGAATGTCAAAAAGGGTTGGAAGGCCTACAGACAACCCATTATCAGCTAAAGTCGCTGGCGCCTTCCCCCGATCTCTGGTCGGCAATCCCATGCTTAAGAATGCTGGAAAGTCGGAGCTCAACTGTGCTCGAGAATGTTGTGTTGGAAGAATGCCTGGTGCAGCCATAAACTGCTTGGGTTCAGCCTGACTCCTGTCCCGATCCGAACCTCTGCTGAGCTGTTGATGGTACTGTTGCAGCTTCGTCCTCTCCTGTCGTCCCATCTTCAGCAGACGGCACCTCAGGAAGCATTATCGGGGCCGACAACGCCAAGACTGGTTCAGAAACTATCTCCGACGAAATATCAAATTCCCTCACCAGTGCCGATGGAGTAGTGACCCGACCCTTCTTCGACGGTCAAGAGGGTCCAGCTTCAGTTACTGCCTTCTTCTTGGCAGCGTGCAAATGGATATCGGCAGCCGACACTCGTGTCCTTGGCTGCATAGCTACAATCAGAACAAAGAGATCAGTATAAAGTTCAAAAACAGATAAGAAAAATAAAGTAATCGACTATGTTATATCTAAAGAAGTGATCGAACTAAGCCCGGAATCGTAGAGAGCTTGTTCGGTCATCAACTCTTATTGCAGTGGAACTACCATGTCTTTCAGTCGGAAAAAATTTTCTCGATCATCGGCCTCCATCCACTATTCTCTTTGAGGCCAGTCCTTGGATCACCCCAGCACGAAGGAAAGCCCTAGGGAGAAAAAGAAGAGACGAAGAAAAATTGGTTCTTCCATCCATGAATGGACGATGGAAGACTGATGATAAAAGAAAGGTCATTCTTTGGATTGAAGAACCACCAACCCTTGGCCTTCGGATGAGGACGAAGGACAAAGAAAGATCAAAAAAGAGAAGGATGAGGAACAGTCGGTATAAGCTGACACAATAGAACAAAGCTAATGATTAGCCGGATGGAATTCGAGGCCATAATAATCAAGAAGATTTCGGACGAACTCCAGAATCGAAAATCGAAGACCGACCTAAAGATCCTCAACATAAATTGCGATCTGATCCGAAGGAGCAGAATTCATCCGACCGTCTGAACCAGGAGCGAAAAGTTGATACTGCTCCAGAATACGATATTGTTCCCGGAGCCGTTCAATGTTGGGCCCAAAAAAGGAAGAAGCTTCCATTTTCGGACATGATGGAGTTGTCGGTCGAATTCTCCGACCGACTATCCCGAGAAGAAGAAGCTTTTCTACTAGCCATGGAAAATGGAGAACTAGAAGAAGAGAAACCCTAGAAGAAGGAAAGGGGAACTCAACCTGAAATTAAAAGTGATGCAAGAAACAGAACTCAGAGCTCCTAGTACTGGGGCGACCTTCCAGCAGAACCTTCTATTGCAGAGGATGATGACAAATGCAAAATAAGGTCTGGATGAAAGCGACTGAGTATATATAGGATCCCTCAACAGTCCAGATGAATCGATCAAATCTGAATCTCTTCAGATGTCGACATGTGGTGACATCAAGACCGACTATTGATCGGACGGTTCGACGCACCTGCTCCTAGATCGTGCCACCTCATCATTATCCGCATGAACAGCTAAAAGCCAATAATGTTTAGACACATGGCCAAGATCTATTAGTCAAAATCAAATCGTCCGAATTTTCTGAACGCCGAATTATCTTCCCAAAATGACAGCCCAATGATGATTTTACAGCTATCGAAACAACAAAATAGCTGGATATCTCTCGTATTCCAAAAAAGATCATTAATACCAGCAGCCGAGTCGGGGCTCTAGGCAGCATGTGACAACTCTCTTCATCCAACATGACAGACCACGTGATAATATACACGTCAGACTACCTTGGACTTGGGAGTGGGGAGCAACTGTTGAGACAAGTCAACCAACCCCCGACTCCGACTCTACGTCAGCCTTATGAACACAATACTCTGACTAACAATCAATTGACCGACCGACAGTCGGCTATTATCAACCAATAACGGACAACTTGATTAATCTTCGACCGAAGATCATCGGCATATCAGAGTTACCGATCGATGCTCATTCGGATCTCCACGACTACCAACCTACCACAGTTACCGATATATAATTAGTTTATCTTCCTACAATCATATAAGGCCGAAATGTGCGGAACCTATATATCTAACCGTTATAAACGGTTATCAAATACGTATCACAGTCATTAGTGGGCATAAACAATCCATTAACTCCATGATTATAGTCCGATAATTTACTGCCATAAAAAGCGGGATCACGTACTCGACGGTTACATCTGAATTATCTATAAAAGGGAGGTAAATAAATAGCATGGATAAGACAATTCTAGATGGAAACTCTGCCAATTCAAATATTCTTCATCTGCTGTTCACCACTCTCCACTGACTTAAACATCAAAGAGTCCCCATCGGATATAATTTCAGTCAGTAAGGACTTCTTTTGTAGGTGCTCTTCTTCGCGACGGACGCAACAACAGTAATTGATTCTTGAATGTTAGTGAGTCATAAAATGACTTATAATAAATTTCGAGATCCTTTAATCTATTCATTCTGAAGAAAAAAAATTTAAAAAATTTTAAATTTAAAAAAAAAATTAAACTAAAATCCAAATTTTAACTGCCTATTCATAAGGATTTAAATTTTTTTGATATTTTTATTGATTCCAAATAGGAGGATATTTATTTATTTATATTTATATTTTAAAGTTAATCGAAAATAAAATAAATGAGAAAAATAAATAAGTAGAAAGAAAATGTAAATAAATGGAAGGGTGAGCTATAAAATCACCCTTTAATAGGACAACTTATAGAGCCATCCTATCAAAGGACGACTTATTCTCTGATCCATCTGACCTGATAGGACGACTTATTCTCTGATCCACCTGACCCCCAGCTAGCAATCAAGTTGGTGAGTTACTGAAGAAAATCTTCCTTTGAAAGGACGTCTTTCTTCTAAACAATAATTTCGTAAATAATTTGAACTCGATATTATTTTGATAATTTTTTTTAAAATTAATCGTAAATAGATAAAAAATCTGATAAAAAAATTTAAAAATACATGGAGATAAAAAATTAATAAAAATTAATACTTAAATCCTAGCAGAACATAATCCCACACCATTTCAACCATACATATCTATTTGATGTGTAGATCAAAGCCACCAAAATACATGATTATTTTTTATATATATTTTTCAAGGCCTTATAAGTATAATCATAGCCAACATAATGAATTTTTATTGATTACTAATTTCCAAATTGAGAGGAATAGATATTCCAAGAGAATAATCAATCCCATGATATAAATACTAGCATTCCTTTTTTTTTTTTTTTAGGAAGGTAGAGGAAATAAGATGCTTCTCCTATGTACATATGTATATATATTAAACAGTACAAAATATTAAGCTCATTGGTGGCATCTTAGCACATGCAATATGCATCCATGAGTACAATACAATCGTCCACTGACACCTATTTGAAGAAGTAAGCTGTGAAGGCCTTCAAAGATGCTGGTAACTTCAACTTCTCTAAAGTAGTTTATCCAATCAACAAGCCTTGAACTAAGAGAGAGTACAGAGACTATGGCTTATCCCTTGTACTCTTTAACAGTTGAAAATAATGCCGTGGATCGAATCTGCTCTTAAACTTGATTTAATGATTCAAAACCAGTACAAAATAATTACAAAGCAAAGTAAAAGAGTTGCATGAGACCAGTTCTGTCACATACTCTTTAACTTGCACCAAAACTTGAATATGACAAATGTTAAAAAATGGCTACAACCAAGACAGTACGTATACACCTCAATCGTCTAAAAATACATTACAAAACCTTTTCAAACCTCAAGGAATGCCTGTAACGGGATCAGTGGAATTACAGACAAAAACAAGCCCACTGAAACAGTACAAATTAATACTTCTATGAGCATACAACGGACGGGATCGAACTTGTCTGATTGGCCGCACCACTAGGACCCATATAAAACACAACTCGCCCTTTGTCCTTGGCGTACACATCCAACAATGACTATTCCCATACCACTGTAGTGGTAAATCACACGACAAATCTCACTCTTAAAGCTTGAAGATCCAGACGTCGTGGGTCCATTATTTCATCCATCTCAAATGCAAGATGGAAATATGACACCATCCAGAGAAGAGAGCTTGTCCCAAGGAACTGTCATACTTGGTATCTTGACAATTTATGCAACACTGAAGGTTCGAGTGTGGCCATGCACTGATCCCATCCTCCATTAGCAAGCATCTACAGCAAATGGTTTTATTATTTTAATCATAATTTAATTTCCAGAAAGAGAGAAATATATGCTAAAATAAGTCACTACCTGTTTATACCCATTCACAACCTGGCAGACTTCATTGCGTAGATCTTCACTCCTTATTTCCTGAGAGGTGAAAATAAAAATCAGCTAAAAGATATCTCCAAGTTTCAAGTGTCAAATATCTCTAGAAAGAGGTGCACAGTTCTCACATGCCAACTGGCAATAGCTTTGCATACATGGGCTAGCGATCTTACAGCACCAGATGGATTTGCTCTCACCTACTTAAGTCACAAGAAATCAGCATGCGTAATTATTAGAATCACTGTACCAACATATGCAGAAAGATGTTGTACCATTGCACAAAGACCACGAAATGCATCCTCTTTTTCAAAATCATCTCGTATCCTGTGATCAAGGATCTCCATTAGTTGCTTCCAATAAAGCTAAGAGGAAGCCAATAGTGGCTTGTGAAACAGCTGTTCAAGTATCAACCTTCATCATCATAAAGAAACAAAAG
Source organism: Elaeis guineensis (assembly GCF_000442705.2). NCBI lineage: Eukaryota > Viridiplantae > Streptophyta > Magnoliopsida > Arecales > Arecaceae > Elaeis > Elaeis guineensis. Next base: position 9,375,758 of record NC_025993.2, read on the forward strand.
ATACTGTTCATCAATGTGCAAGCCTTGAGTCAACCTTCAAACCTTGCTTGGATACTCTTTAAAAAATAGTTGGCCAAATTTTGAATCTATAAACTGCAATCAACATTTGCCATTCTCCTCTTTTATAAATTGTCTAGGGGTAAAGAGAACAAAAGGGGATTTCTTTTTCATTCTAAATTTGCTAAATGTGTTGGGAATCATTTGGGTTGGGGTTACTTTTTAGAAAGAAATACAACATGTTGCCTGTGATTGTTAGATGGCACTATTCAATAGACAATTTGAGTCTTGACAAGGTTTGAAGGATCAACTAGAGATTCTGGTGGACAATATTGCCTATCCTTTCTGGATGAATAAACTAAAGGATTTAAACTTAAACTGAATCTCTCACCGAAGAATAGTCTTAAATATTGTAAACTTCAGTCTAAAGCAAAACCTCATTGTAGAGAGAACTTCCATACCATCATCGGTAGGGTGTGTGACCAGGATTAGTGTTTTTAGATCAACTCTGAATTTTTGAAAAAGATGTCATGATTTACAAGGCCAGAGGAACAGGGAAACCTAACAAGCATAAGGAAAAACTTGTGCCCATTATGGATGGCATGGTGTTGTACTCTCATCTTATGTATGACAAAGTGCTAATAAAGTGGTGAACCATCTAGCTAAAGAAGGGTTCCAGAGTGTTGATTAATTTATTGAGTGTGATTTACGCATTGTAGTCTTCAATTATACCCACATATCTGGTCTAACTTTTCATGTCTCTCCTGTTACAAATCCTAAAATTTTACAACATTACCAATCAAATCAAGGTACAATCATGGTTTGCAGTTTTGGCCAAAACAGCCAGAATCAATCTTGTGCATATGGACAATCCATGCTTATCTATCATACATTTTTTCTCCCACTTCCAATAAGTGTTTTGGCAGGATTAAAATTAAGCTTCGCAAGTCTTGTGAACATCTGAAAACATTTTGATATAAGGTTCAAAAAATAAAGAACCCAATTATCCAGGTGTAAAAAGAAAGAGCATCTTACATGCATAAAGCAGCACACCAGGACTGCATGAAATGTTCCATATGTGGTGCTACAAGCTCTGGACAAACCCAGCCAAGCCTTCCCAGAGTGATTGCACTGTTTTCTATAAGTGACTTGTTGAGACCCTGTCCTCACCAGAAATGATAAATGGCAAATTAAGCTAACAGTTCTAACAAGTCACAATATAAATAATCAACTCACCTCTGCATTTTGAAGAATTGGGACCAAGCATGAAATGATTGTCAACACTATAGGGGAAATTTCTTGATGAACCTGAGAGTGAATAGCGAAAACAGATTATGGAATTTGGACTTCTACTACTACGAAAAAAATAGATGGTCAACAACATTCATTTTTAGTACATAGAAATACCATCAATTTGGAGTAAAAAAATGGTGTCCAACTAAATCGTTCCAATACTAACCATGTCATGAACAGATCAAGGTTTACCTGACTGACGTCGCATATCAATGTATTATGAGATATCATTTATAAGAAATGATTAAACTAGACAGCCAGAATTTTTTTATATAAAAAAAAAATTGATAAAAAAAACATTAAACATGAGGAAGCCGCATATAACATACACAACTAATTTCCACATATATTCCTCATGTTATGGCTGTCCAATGTACTTTCAAGATAACTAGAATCAATAATGCCAAATAATTTTCGAGTTGGCAACCTAAAGCTAAGTTCACATAGCACATCAGTTCAATGCATTTAAGGTATCCTCCCCAAAAAAAAAAAAGTATTTTAAGGATCTCGAGCTTCAAATACTTCCAATAACTCCCTCCCATGGACATAGGAATTTTCTATGATAGGCTGTAGAAAATAATTTAAACGCTAGTCATAATGGGGCATCTTTGTCTTCTTCACACATGCAATTGCAGAGTAATCAACTTTAGTCCAAGTCATGCACAGAAACAACTTTTTAAGAAAGCAGTCCAGAAAATATTTGATCTCAAATTTGCAGGTTTTCTTCACATGTGTGATGGCAAAACCAATAACTAATAAAAGAATAAGTTATCTAGTAGCACACAATAACCATAATATTATACCAAAAGGAAAAAAAAAATGAATTTTAGACAGCTGCAATGTCAGCATTTGTCTTTGTACACTAGAACGTAATGGTATTCTTTAAGAAAAAAAGGAGGAAAGTAAAAAACCAAGCATTTAGATTACATTGAGTTGGCTTGGTTACAGGGTTCAGAAAATATGAGAGTAAAATTCAGAACTCCTTGGAAAAACCTCAAAGAATTCACTCATATGCAACAAAGGACAGGCGAAGTGAAATTTCAAATAGAATTCTGGTCATGCTAAATATTCTAATATAGCAGTTAATCCCTTCTGTAATTAGATGTTCTATAGGGGTATTTAGTCATTAGAAGCCTTCATCCAGTGGTTGATCTAATCTAACAACAGATGAGAAGAGTGTCCAGTCAGATCAGTGTGACAGAGTATCTCTTTCTACAACTTTTCTTCTTTCCACCTCCAAGATTTCTCATGTACCTTGTTGTTTTCCAATAAAAGTTCATCCAGATTTCTACAGTTGGAAGGAAATAATAGTAGACCAAAGAACAGGATGGTAGGCTGTTCTCCCTAAAATTTGGGTCCAGGTCTAATAAGTTTCAACAGATCTAGATCCAACCAAGTCCTTACTCACTATTAAAAGAGTTCTTATTTATCTGTGATGTTCTAGTTCTTATTTGTTAATTTTGAAAAGTTTGATGACCTATAAATGTCGTAACATTTAGAGAACACTAAATATGAGTTAGGCAAGTTTGTTGGCAACAATTAAATAAAATTCATATATGGCACTATCACATTTCATGGATAACCCCATGTATGATGTGCGATGCAACAATCATCAACTAGAGGAGCTTGTTTATTGCTCATTCTCTTCAGAAATCATAATAACCTTTTTAAAAAATTACAATCGCAGAAAAATGTTGATACATACTTGAGGCATGGCCATCCATGTTCCCATGATAAAATGATACCATCTCAGTCTGACTTGTGCCAAAAGATAGTATTCATGGAATTATTTACAATAAAACAGCAGTAGAATTAACAGTAATAAGTGCACACAACAAGATTTTGAGTGATTGTTGTAACTACAGACCAACAGGTTACCATTATACCTAAGATAGCATTTTATAAGAAGCCTAATGTTTCCAAGGACTGGCAATGTTCAGTCTCTATCATAAATTTCCAGAAGACAGAGATGCCAACTGCTTATGGGAGGATACTGAACATATCAGATTCACAATCATAGGAAGAGACTATTTCTCACTTCAATATAATATTGCAAGGTGTACCGACCTTGACTGCTAGTTCCCCAATTGCCCAGCAAGCATTATTTGCCACTGATACAGCCTCCTTCACCGCAGAAGCATGCTGCAATGACAAAGTTGTTTAAGGATCATATATACTCAAATATGGATTTCTAATGTTCCAAGAGTATGTCCTACCAGTTGTTTGGCTGCAACATTAAGAAACTCCTGTAGACGAGGATGCAGGTGTACGGGGCAAACCTGATTGCAAAGCAGAAATTTAAAATGTGCAAGTATTAAGAATCAGAAAGAAGCTTTCTGGTGTATAGGGTTTAAATCTACGAAAAACAATTGACTTCAACTCACTCTTGCAAGGTCCCCAAGAAGTGCCAGTGCACTTTGCCGAATATCAGCTGCTTCATCCATACAGCATTGCAAAAGTAGATCTCTCAGATTACTTTGTGCAACCTATAAATAATAATAAAAAAAATCCTTTGTTGGAGTGTCTTTGCCAGACTATATGCTCCCTGTGAAAGTATAGCTATGCCACAATATTTTGATATACAATCCTGGTTTCTATCTGCTATCTGAATGATAATATATGGGTTTCATTCTCAACATATGAAAAAGCCCATGTAAACACCAGTTTCTGGGAAAGAGTTTAATGATGTGTACGTAGCCCTCAAAATTATTGATCTATATATTATAGGCCATGGACCATGGATGGATGTCACCATCTTTGAATCTAAACACTGTTTGCTAATTTAAGATTTAAGAGGAAATGACAGTAACCGACAATTGTATAATTAGATAGCATCCTTGATGTCAGTTAAGCAACAAGAACAAATAGCATAAATGTATACTACAGCAGGCCATAAAATATACTCACAGTACAATCAAAGGTAATATCTTGGAGTAAAGTCTAAGATTAGAAACTTCTTGACCACTAATCAAAAGAAAATTTGGATACTTGATGCACAGCTACAACATATTTTTAATTGGTGGTAGGAGATACAGCAGTTCATAAAGAATCACAAGCATTAATAGGATATGTCAGGAACTATGAAAACAAGATCGTCAAATTATCATACACCAAATCTCACATAAAATCAAAGAAATAAATTGCACAGGCTGGTGTTCTATTACTAGGTTAAAAGTTCAGCTCCACTTCTTTACGCAAAAGCAAGCCTGGAAGGTTTGACTCTAGCAAGCTACATAACACAGATTGATCCATAAGGACCACAACCCAACTGTTCCTGACAAGGATATATGCAACCTTTACATCATGGCTGGCAATTTCACACCAAAAAAGGAAAGAAAAGAAAAGAAATGACTGGCCCTTTAGGTTTAAGGGCCAAACAAAAGATGTTTACGAAACTTGGTGGAATAAATCTTAATCTATTAAACCTACCCAAAATAGACAGGTTACAGCTTGCTGGCTAATATTGTTCGCCATTACACTAATTGGCTGAATCATATTTGTCAAAATTTAGGCTTGCAAACCAGACTGGTTTAAACAAGGAAGATTGGAAGAGATTCTAAAGCATATGATACATCTTTTCAGATTCAGATAGTAGCATCTTCTTGCAAAATAAAGAACTGCTCAAAGAGGGCTGCTACTTGGATAGGGCGGGCCGGTGACCAATAAGATAGCAAGAGAAAAATACTACAAACTCCATAAGCGGACAATGGGACTTCATGAATCAGACCATCAACTTATGGGCTTCAAGTGCAATATAAAGTAAAGGCGCTTCCAAAAAAACAGGCTCTAGCTAGTAGAATAAAGCAAATCACAAGCGATGAGATAATGAGAATGTAATCAACTAATCATAATTTACACATGTACAGTAATCACAAAATATAGGGCATCATCATCAATTAATTTTGGTTGGTCTATCGAGGTTCTTGTCTGAAATAATATGGTTTCAGGTTGTGAGGCCATAATTTCAGCATGAAACTTACTGAAACGTAACAACCAAGACTAATGTATGGTTGCTCGGCCCAGACAAAAATCTAGTTGGGTCCATTTGCCCCAAGCGCCAATCAGCCCAATTCTATAGAAGTCAAGTAATAACCAATGAAGCATTTGTCTATCATAATGGAATTACTACTCTGAGCACCTTCAAAGCATGCCTCTACACAAGATGTACATAATCAATGTGGTTGACAAATATAAAGCAAAAAAATTACCAGGCTCTCTATCCCACTGCCAAGGCCTTCAGCAAGCCCTGACAATAAGTCCAAGGAGCAGACAATGAATTCTTTATCATATTGGACACCAGCCACAACATGATTAACCTGCATTTAAAGCATCAAATATCAGGGTGACTGAAATTAAAATCCCAATCATGCCATGGTTGTTAAATATAAAGACTCCTGTTGCTACAAACAGTTAAATGTATTCTTTCAGAATCCATGGTGAAAGATTTATTAATTATTACACTTCCAGAGGTCATCTTTATTTACCCCCTCCAGAAGAAAGTTACAAAGGAGGATCAGAACTTAAAAGGCAAATTGGTGCACCAAATCAACTTGGAGAACTAGGTCCCCGTTAAATAGGTATGCATGTGTATGAATTCGTCAGCAGACTGACTTGATCCATGCACAATCCAAGTATTCGAATGAAATCTCTATGCTCAACATTATCCAGTTGATTGGATCATCTAACTGTCCACTATTTTGGTAAAGTCTAGTGGACTATCTTCAACATTATCTAAGCCAATTTATATCAAGTCTCATGACTTGCATTGTATTACACTAAAATATATACCATACCCATCACAAAGTGCTTTGTCTTGTGGTGTGATAAAAAGTGAGTTTGGTTTTGCTTAAAATTAAGTACTTCTGCAACTTTTAAAGCAAAAAAGCACTTTGTAAAAAAATAAATAATTGTTTGCTAGCACTCTAAAAAGTGGTCCGACAGGATGAAAAATTCAGAAATGCTTCTACAGGATGAAAATTTTGGAAAAGCACTTTTAGAAGAATCTAAAAAACCTATTTCTGGCTTGTCTTCTATCGATGCAGAAGCAAGACCAAACATGCCATAATATTTTGGAACTGTTGCGATGAGCCGATGAATCTACAAATGACAGCAATAGCAAATGCATACAGGTGCAAAAGGTCAGAGGTCAAATATACATTCTCATAATTTACAATGACTATAAATGTATTATTACATAATATAGATAACTGTCGCACCCACTACTTGTGCATATGAAAGACTCCAGCACGCTTCCCCTTGGCAACTAAAGAAGACATCTGTTTTTTATTCATTTGAGAAAGAAAAAGAAAAAAATGAAGATCTCTCTCTCATTAGCTATGCAACCGATGTAGGCAGGATCCAATTATATACCAACCAACTGCCAGACCGTTGATGCACCCAATGTTAACCTAACCCAACCTAACATGAAACTCAATCTCTCTAACCTAAAGATGATCCAACTTCATATTCTTCTAGATGGAAATAGCCTGTGTTGTATCAAGTGATGCCAGCAGAGGGCTCAAGTGGTCTATATTAATAGACTTAGATTCTCACTTTTGAAATTTAAACTAACCACGAGCTCGATAATTTAAATGCCAGAAAAGCTAGATCTTATGTTTTTATCAAAAAGTTGAAGATGGGAAAGAGAAATCATCCAAGATTTTGGAGGCAATAATCAATATGACATAATGCAACTATTTGAACATGTACTCAGCATCAAAGAAAAATTCAAAAGGGATGGATTAGACATAGAAAATGATACATTTCACACAGGATAGCATGGACTTACTAACATCTATCTAACAACAACTCAGTTGGTTTGGGTTTGTCAAATTGCAGCACTAAAATAAAATTAAAGAGCCAAATACCTTTGCCAATTGTTGTATCTGGATAAGATTGATGCACCTCTGAAAAACTGGTTCAGCAAACTGAGAAAATCCTGGTCCCAAAGCCTGCATATTTGAGTATAATTCAATCAAGTGAATTCTTTTAGATCACCATCAAATGAATTTTGCATATGATCACATTCTAAAGAAAGAGGGAGGAAAAGGGGGTTGGTGGGAGGGAGATATTTGACTGCAATTAAACAAGCTGTTTATGAACAACTCAGACTCAATAAGAAATTCATTTGAAGTTGTTCAATTAGGAAATAAGGCCAACACAACCTCAGTTTAACGTTTGACTCGTAAACAAGCCAAGGCCGAACACTCTAGGATTGAAAAATAAGTAGAAACTCAAGCTTGACTCTATGACAGGCACATTCAAGCTGTTTTATTAGGAAAACAATCAAGCTTGAACACTTTCAAGTTATGATTGGCCTGAGATTTAATCACACTTTCATTTAACAAGTCAAGCCAGAGCAACCAAAAGCATGTCTTGGCTCAGCTAATGTGTAGCCCTGAGCAGACAAAATCAGAAAAGATTCAGAAAGTGTTCTCGAACATAAATTTCAAGCAAATTAAAAGCTATCATATTTTAATTGAAATATTATTGGAATAAAGAAATTTTGATGAATAGACAAATCAGATCCACGAGGAGTGACAAAAACAAGGATGAAAGTAAGCAACTTTCCACATCAAACGGATCTTTTCTATTCCAAATGTTTTATGATAATGAACGAATGAAATGCTAAGTCTGTCAACAAAATCGGTCACTTCATCAAATCAAATTTACAGGGAACCCTTCCACCAGAGCCCAAGAAATAACAACTCATGAATCCAAAAAGCTAGGGGTGGAAATCAGCCAAACACAAACAAAGCTTGCTCTAGCTCAAATCGTTTGCTAATCGAGCCAATATTAACTTCTGCTAATAATTATAAAAATAATTATTAGATATAATAAATATATATATATATATATATATAGTTAAATTTGTATATTAGTATTTCGGGAACCATGCTCAAGGCTAGACCTAAATCTAGCTCAGCTTATTTCTTAACCAAGCAAACCAAGCTCAAGTCACTGACTGACTCCATGCTAAACCTTTCTAGAGTATAAAAATAAAACAAAGTCGACTTCTGAAAATTTCCCTTTCTCGATCTCTGTGATGATTCATTTTGTGACCCTTTTTCACTGATCCCACTGCTCAAGCTTCTCTGTAATGACTCATTTTTTTATCCATTCTTGCTAATCCAACTCCTTAAGCTTCTTCAAATGGAATACTTCCTACTGGTATTTGTGCATTAACTACCTAGTTATCCATTCACGAACCCTATGCCGATGGAAATGACAAAGAAAAAATCTTCTGCAGATGGAGACAAGATTTCCTCTCTTTTTTTTTTTCTTTTTTTTTTTTTGATGGAAGTGGGCGGAAACCCCACCCTATTTAGTTAAATAAATTCAGATGGAGACAAGATTTGCATCAGGAGAAGTTAAAACACATATGAGGACCTTAATAGTCAGTACTGATGCTCAGAAATTTTCAGCTAACTACATTTCTTAATATTTGACATTACTACTCCAGTAATTAGCTAGGCACCAATATGGCTTGCTTTAATTAGAAGATCAATAGTATACACCGAGACCATGATGATCTTTTTTTAGAAAAAGGGACCTTTTACCTCTTAAACAAAAGCTAAATCAGACACACTAGGAATCAAAATATCTTGTGGTAGAGAAGCTTTATGACCACAGTAACTATCAACTCTTCAAGAGTTTTTTTTAAGTAACTAGACGTAAACAGAATTTATAACAGCAAGGCTAATGTGGTCAATTAAAGATTTAGTTCTGAATGTCTACAACTATTTTTCCTGTATCAAAAAATCAAATTAAAATTTGGAAATATGTTTTCACAAGTCCTAGATTGAGTAAGATTATTATTTTAGCTATATGCTAAACTTAAGAAGATCATGTTAGAAAATCGTATACATCTGAGCATTTAATGTTGTGATTGCAGAACAGAATAAGCTTTCCTCAAAAAAAAAAAAAAAAAAAACCCTTCCCTTATTTACTCCTGAGATGAGAAGAGATAGAGCATCATTTTGCATAGATACTCTTTGTTATTGCTGAGTAAATGATTTGTTCTACTGCTCCACTTTTCTCATATTATCACTAGAATTTAGCTAAACTATCATTAAAAGAGAGAGTGGATGGAAACCAACTAATAGGAGAATATACAAGTGTAGGGGATAACTTCAACCTCGGAAATTACTTTTGCACTCCTAAAATTCTAAGGTTTTGTCCATCTTTACATGCTAACACTGAACACTTCCAAAAATCTGAATGTCCAAGCTATTGGCTTGACACTTGTTGCTATAGCAAACCAGAAAAAAACAAAAATCAAAGTTGAATGAAAACTTTAGGAACATATGATCAACAAGTATTAATAAACTATGTTTTCACGTTTTCTCCACATTCTATATATTATTTTTCCCCTACTCATACTCTCACCATATTATAAGTAAACTTATTTATTCATGTAAGCAATTAACCCGCTGCCCTAATGAGAATACACCTTCACATCTTCCTTCACTTGCTTCCAAAAATTAGCATCATTAGAGCCCACCCTGTGTCATAGGAATTCACTCACGAGCCTCGGGCAATCTGAATAAAAGCATCTTGATAATCTGACTATTGGATATGACCATGTCTTTCCAACATTTTAACTTAACTTTGACAAGGTTTGTCACCAAATCAATGCTATAAGAAACTGATCTTGCTCCTCGAGAATGCTAAACACACATCAAAAAATCAATTAGGAGGTCCTGTCACTCTTGTTAATGGCCTTTTAAATTCTCTCAAATCGATATCTGGAAACCATCTAGTCATTTTTGGAAGTGTTCACACAAATGAATGAATAAAACCCAGCTTTTAGTTTTTTTTTTTTTTTAATTGTGCACCTTATGGGTAGCCTTTTGAGTTCAGATTTGCTTCCTAATATTCAGTTTGCCCCTCCCCTTCCTTCCATAACAATTCTTCCCTTGTTTTCTTGTTTTAAGAAATATTTAAGAATCATTTTAAGTAGCTAAATATAATCTACCAAACTGTTCAGAATATGATCCAACAAGAACCAAATCACCTAAAATTGGGGTGCTATTGCATATGACATGCACACCTCCCAGCCTTGACCTGGACCATAGGGGTTTGGATCTAAATTTTAACACAAACCATACCTATTCAATAACCAGGTTCGGGCTGGAGGTCCAAGTCCAGGCAGGAGAGATTTCAACAGAACCATAGATCCTACAGGTCAGGTCCAAGTGCTTTAAGACACTTACCCTACCTGAATCAGGTCTAGATAGTTTACAAATCAAGTCCAGATTTGGGTCCTAAGCATGTAAGAGTATTTGGAAAGCTCAAACATTCATGGCCTGAAAAACAACTCATTGATGGCATGGCTTCAAAGTGCAACTAACAAAATTTATAAGAAATGTGAAGTTACAAGATGAAAACTTTATAGATTTAAAATGTCGATCTATCTTGAAATCCATACCCCAGACCTAGGTCTATGGATCCAGGTCAGGTCCAGGTCTGTGGGTCTCATAGATAGACAAACTCCAACGTCTCGTGGATAGACAAACCCCAAATACTTCTGGGTTGACTTTAACATAGATCGTTGACATCCACTACCACATTTTTTATAATCCATTTTGCCACCTCCTTGAAATCTCTACTCCAGCAAATTAAATCCTTAACCTATCTTCATAGTTAGCCAAAGTTAGTGTACAGTATTTCCTTGCTTATGCCTGTTTTTTCAAAAGCTGATTGGCTGGCATAAGGCTTATTTCGAGTCTTGTGGCCACTTTATTCTTGAAACAAATGCTGCTAGGTGTGCATAAGCGATCTATTAATGGTAGGTCATATAATTGTTTTTGTTCGTATTTGATACACTAGTAATTCATTATTTTTATGAGAAGTCAGTAATCCTTCCTGATCATTAAGCAATCATATATTTAGCAATATAGACAACACTCATTCGATTTACCACTTTAGGAGGCTGAATGACTAAGACATCTCACACAACTGCACTTGTAATTTCTAATTTTTCATTTTTTAGTTCTTTTACTTCTGGAATATATATAATCAAATAATTCTGGTACTTCAAACTAAAAATATTGCAACTAAAGTCCATTTAAATCTAATAGACTCATAGCATTCTCAACTTTCTTTTCTTAATTTTTTTCATTTCCTTTTTCATTGTACTTTTATTGTTATATGTTTTTCAGTTTTTAATTAGTGTTTACTAACAATCTTTGAAAGTAGGCCCACTACAATAATATTAAATCAAAGTTTTCAAACCTCGATCTACATATGCCACATAAGATAATTGTCAGCTTGTTGTATCCATTATATTTGAAAGTTTTGCATAAGGTGTGAAGCACGTAAAACTTTGTCCAGAGTAGGTTGTACCAACCCAAATTGCCTAGTTTGAAATTATATCAAACAAAACCGACAGGGAACCAGGATGATTCGCATTATCGGCTTGGTAAACAGGCCAAGATTTCTTCTCTATAGGCTGGTTTTTTCTTTGAAGCCTAATTCACCTTATCTTTAATCCCAATGCTTTTTTTCTTTGAAGCCCAACTCAAATCGGTTGATTAAAGGTCACAATTGTCCGCCACCCCCACCCCCCCAAAAAAAACCCAAAAAAAACCCCGGCCCACCCCCAAGAAAAGCATCCACCAAGCTCACAAGGAAGCCATGCAAGAGAAGTAGCCCCTTGCTTGATCACCCCCACCCCCCAGTTCAATCATCACGAATAAGCATCCCCCCCTTCCCAAGCGCAGCCCTCTACCCCCCCCCCCCCCCTCTCTCCTCCCCAATGACAACAAGGGCTTTGGAGCCCTCTCCTGGCCTCTCTCCCCCTCCCTTTCTCTCTCTTTTCCTCTCTCCCCCGTCCCTCTCTGGCTCTCCCTATTCGGTATGGCCAGAATAACACAATTCAAACATGTACTATGCTAAACCGATTGCTGGCCAATACACCTTCCAATAACAGTTCAGTGAACCTTGACTGTGTCCATAAGTTTTATCAACAAATAAATAGGAATTTGTTCAAATCATCATATAAAACAAGGATACATGATAGACATATGAGTCTATAAGAAATGATACCTGTGCTATAGAAGTAAAGCACTCGAGCAATGGAAATAGATCTTTGTCACTATTTGAAAGTTGCTGCCACTTTGAGATTAATGGAGGCATCAAAATATCAAGATACTTCGGCTGCCAATGAGAACCACAATCTCAATAATAATCTCCTCATTTCAGTCCAAATTCTTCATAGTAAGAAAAAAAAAAAGAAAAGGTACAAATTACTAAGTTAAAAATGTTAAGACCTGATTTAATTCTCCTCCAACTGCATCAGCAAGAGTACCAATAGCATCATAGACAATCCGGAGGTTCCGTCTCTGGTTGTTGAGAAAGAACACAAACAACAGACATGAGATGAAAAGGTTGGTTGAGTGACTTGCAAACATGAAATATTGACATAACCACATTAATTTGTAACTTCCATGCTACTGCTTGGCATATGACCTAGCTGACACATAAAAATGAGCTCAATGCACGTAAATGCTAACAGTTGAAACCTGATATTTCCCAAAAGCGCATAAGAGGTGCTGCAAAATGATTTCCAGGCGTGGTGCCAATTCTTCTGCAGCCTCCTGCCAGCAGCAAGACACAATTGATAACAAATATATTAGAATGCATGGACAGTTATCAATTCAGGACAGCAGAAAACCTCTTCAAGAGTTGCAAAAGCTGAGCAAGCAGCCTCCTGCACTCGCTTATTAGTATCCAATATCCTTCTAAGTAGTCCCATGAGAACTTTATCAAATTGTTCATGACCATTTTGATGACCAATGCCCTGCATTATCAAGTAAATAAAATCAGGAGAACAGGCATGTGCTTTCGCTATGAAGAAATATGAAAAAAATAATACATCAATTCAAGACAAATACACTAGTAAAGTAAAAAGTCAATATAAAGCTTTACTACCAGAGTAATAATACATGCAAATGCAATAACAGATAGTTTGAAGTTTACAAAAAATATTCACTAGATAGAAGACCATTTTACTTGTCATCAGACATGCAAATGAAAACAACCAATCATCCATGCAAACATAAGCATATGTTAATTTTGAATCCATGAGGATTACAAATATAGTTGTCATATAATTAAACAGTGGCGGTAATTGTGATCCATGCAGAATAAGGCCCATTCAGGATAAATACTCTTATTTGCAACAATACCTCTAAATACCAATTTATGGAAAGAGAAAAGGGCTAAACAGCTATTAAAAAGTTTGATGGAACCAGCTGGTTGAGGAGGTAAAGTCTTTTGGCATTGATCCAAGAAACTTTAGTTCAAGTCTCGTCTTCACCTCAATTCATGGTCCTAATGAATTATTGATGGCCATTATCTATCTTTTTCTTTTTTTTTAAAAAACAAAAGTTAAGAACTTTGAATATCATTTGAAGCTTGCATAAGAGTCAAAATATTTGTTTCCTGTGGGTACATGAGTCCTAGAGCCTATCTATTTTATGTTCTGTCACAACTTTGACCAACAAACTTGCCCTTATCTCTATTTATACCTTCTTCCTTTTCCCCTTTACTTTTCATTGGATCATGAGTCATGCATATATCCATATTCAAGGTTTTAAATCCTATAGGAGGGATGTGTCCCAGTATCTCTATGGAATAGGACACCCCACTTTCTTGTCCCGTCCCAACAACAGTCTAGGTCATGCACCCCATAAATATCATCCATCTCTCTCTACTTTTTTTCTTTTTTTTCTTTCTTTTCTTTCCTTCTTTTCTTTATTTTTCGTCTACCTTCCTTTCTTTTTTTTCTTTTTCTTTCTTTTTCCTTCCTTTCTTTCATTTTTCCCTTTTTCTTCTCCTTTTTCTCTCCTTTCTTTCTTTTTCTTTTTCTCTCCTTTCTTTCTTCTTTCCTTCATTTCCTTTTCTTCTCCCTGCCTTTCTTTCTTTCATTTTTCTTCTTCTTTCCTTTCACTTTTCCCTTTCTTCATTTTCCTTTCTTTCTTTCCTCTTTCTTTTTCTCTCCACACATAAATGAGTTTCGGAGTCCCGACCCCATCCTGGTCCCATTTTCTTATATGAATAGGACAAGACAGCCGGGACACCCCCTATCCTGCCGGGACATAGAATCTTGTCCATATTTGAAATGGATCTCCCATGATGATATACTAATTGCCAACCAATTTTCAAAGAAAGTTCTTATGGTATGCATTGTCCACAATAGTCTTGGAGCTAATCATTAATAACCAAATATATACCTTGTTATAAGGCTTTCCATCATATGGTACATTTGTTTATATAGTAAGTACCTTCATGAATCATTTATATCACCAATTTTGGCTTTTCATGTCTAACTATTGCATGAACTCGTTTTGATCACTATCAATAACGTAGAAGATTTCTTGTGTGTTTTAACATACTCTAGCTTGCAATCTTAGTCATCCAACATGCTCTAAATATAGAGCGAGTTTGCATTGGATAGCACTAGAATAACATTTTAACTAATTAATCACTTAAGGTCATGCTTAGTTGCCAGGAACTAAAATCAAGGTTTTCCTATTCTCAGTATATGTAGTCGTGAGAATCCTTAGGAATGAGAGATTTTGATTCGTGTTTGGACTAGCCTAGGTAAAGTTAAGAAAATAAAGCAAACCAAGTAGCATATAATATAATACATTATATATTAATATTATCATTGTAATCATAATATATTACAGAAATAATATTTAATGATCTTCTGTTTATTAATATTGTAAGATTAATAATATGAAGATTATAAAATAAGAAAATTGTACACTGCATAATATAATATAGTATACAATATATAATATAATTAGATTATAATAATATATTGTGTAATAATATAATAATTATATAAACATCATCATTATAAAATATAATTAATTATAAAATAATAAAATGGAAATGTATCCACATAACAATATGATAATATAATATATTAATACTATATTCAATGTAAGATTAATAATGTGACTTCACTAGAATCAACATATACTCAAATATTAATATTAATACTAATATTTATTATTATGATGATAACAACACATGACATATAAAATTATGTATAATTCTATGAGTTACATGAATATGATATAATAATATAATACATTTGTATTAAAATGATGTTAATTATATTGCTATATAATATTAATATATAATATATAACATGATATTATGTTAATAATGTATATTATTGAATGTGAACACATAAATTATATTCTGTATTATAATATTGACATGTATTATTACAATATTATATTACACAACAGATAATATATTAATATATACATTTGAAGTATAATTTATATTAATAAAAGAAAGGCTCTTCTCATTTTCAAATGGGCACATTTCCAATACTAGGGAAAACTATCCCAAAGAATCCCTTGGTATGGTTTGCCCTTTTATGGGAAACAAATACCCATTGGAATCACCATTCACACGTCCCAATGAACTGCCAAACATGAAAATAGATTGTAACAAGAAACTGACATCATGACACGGTGACACCCATATCCCACCATCAATTCCTGCGAACCAAACATGGCCAAGGGTATCTCAGAGAATATCGTTCAAGATAGATATCTGTTCTGAGATTCTTAGTTTCTTCTTATTATACGATTCGTATGCGAACATCCAACACCAAAGTCCAGAAATCATTGCCACTTTATTAGAATCATCCATCAGAGGCCATAGCAAGTCAGTAGGTGCCTAGCCTTACCAATAATCATCAGCATTAGCACACAAAAGCATCATAGATACATATAAGCCTATTGTACAATACCATCTATGGAGTTAGACATCAAATGTAAAGCTATGAATAATCAAAAAAACTATATTTCATGTCATCGCTATATCCTTGCTTTGTCTTGTCAGGACAAAAACATTAATAGAGCCCCTAACAGAGGCACCTATTCATAAGAATATCCACTCAAAACTATTTCCTCAAGACTCTGGAGCAAGGTTTCCCATACCATGCCAAACCGGCTGGTACACCCCGTATCGTACCGGACCGACGGGGAACCGGCACGATTCAGCTAGTAAATTCGGTACACCGGCGGTATGGAAGAAAAAAATAGAAAAAGTGAGAAAGAGAGAGAGAGGAGAGGGAGGGAGGTGAGAGCTGCCGAAGGCCGACGGTGGCCGGCTGCGGCTGTCAGAGAGCTTCCATGCTCCGTATCGTCCGATAGGACTTTCAAGAGAGCAAAAAAGAGAGAGAAAGTGCTCGAAGGGGGGACCTATCGGACAGATGGCGCCTCCGTCGCGAGGCCCCCGGTGGCCGGCGAGCTGACGGCCTGTGGGCAGTCGAGCGGGCGGAGCCACCCTTCTTCTTTTTCAAAACAGACGGTCGTCTGTTTCAATTTTTCGTTTTCTTTTTTTATTTTAAACTCATGAAGTCGGCAACTGTGTTGCCGACTTAAGGGATTTAAAAAAAAAAAACACAAAAATCGTGAAGCCGGCAAATAGTTTGCCGGCTTCACTTAAAATTAAGTTTTTTTTAAAAAAATTGCGAAACAGGGGCGTCGCCCCTGTTTCATGCCCGCGGCGCCACGCGCGTGGACTGCGGCCACGGTGGCCAGCCGGAGGCCGTTCGGCAGCCCCGCCGACTCCTTCCCCTCCCTTTTTTTCTTTCTTCCTCTTTCTCTCTCTCTTTCTCTCTTTTTTTTCTTCCTATTTGGGTCCGCTTGTCTTCGTCGATTCGGTACGGTACCGAACCGTACCGCCGGCAGGCCGATACGGCCAGCGGTACCGATTCAGCATACCTTGCTCTGGAGGTTCTTCAAGTTTCTCAAAGTTCCTTTCCATTATTTCCATTATAAATAAGAGGTCTGACAAAAAGCTTGGCAATTCTTGATGAAGAAGTTTGCCATTGAATTTGAAAGAAAATAACTCGAGATATTTAAAGGAAAAGTGAAAATTGATTTGTTAAAAATAAAAATTTACTGATAAGGAGGAATTCTGAAAAAAGTAAAATCTATATAAATATTTTAAAAATGTTTTAATTGATCTTGAACCGAAGCAAAATGGATTGGATGACTGAATTAAAACATATTCTAATTTCAACTTCATGGATTTCAGTCTCAGATTTGATTAGGTACTTCCAGAATTCATGCATTAGGGAACTTGTCTTGAAAATCAGTGTCCTTCGTGCAATAAACTTTGTACTTCAGTATGCTAGCATAACAATTCTTATAATGGTCTCAGGATTAGGCAGTAGAAAAACTTTAAATAGTATGGAATGTGAAAGCTGCAAAAGGGTGCATACAGTTAGGGACAAATTACTTGGTGTAAGATCCGAGGAAGATGATTAAGGATGTTATTGATAGGGCAAATGGACATGAAGCACCATGGAAATGTACCTCATCGAGAATAAGCATGGAAAAACTAACAAAATTGTTCTGCAGCTAACTTGAATATTTGTAAATTAACTCCTCTTTCCCTATAAGGTTAACAGTTCCTTTAATCAAT
Organism: Elaeis guineensis; assembly: GCF_000442705.2. Classification (NCBI taxonomy): domain Eukaryota; kingdom Viridiplantae; phylum Streptophyta; class Magnoliopsida; order Arecales; family Arecaceae; genus Elaeis; species Elaeis guineensis. The sequence continues at coordinate 9,393,515 of NC_025993.2, forward strand.
ATATTTTCTACATAAGAAGTGGTTGTCTATGAGGGAAATGATTGCGTTTGATCACATAATAGTGATCATTTTACAACTACAGAATGCTATAAAACTAAAATAAGCACTAAAAGATGATATTTTCCTTGAATACAAGAAATAGAATAAGCTGATCGGAAGCCTCTGATATGCATCAAACAAGTAAAAGAGACATGACAATGGCATGCTTAAACAACTCTCCTGGGGTTCAGCAATGCAAAGTAATAAAAGGCACCGTTTATCAGGCAATGTATTCTGATGCAATTTATATTCACCTGAACAATGTACTTGCTAAAACGAGAAAGTGTCCAACAGGTGATACTCCGTATAAGAGGAAATTTATCATCCAGAAGTGGTATAAGGAATGCAATAATCTGCAAACAGAATATAAGCAGCCCAGCAATTACAGAAAATTACACCTCAAAGATTAAGAGAAATATAAATGGCAAAGGCATGGAACTAATTAACACATATAAAGTAAACCAGAGAACATGTTTGAACTGAAAGCAGAAGCAAAGCAGGACATTAAATCATTTTGACAAGCTTACTCAGCAAATATACCAATGCATGGTAGCATTTTAGAGTTCAACCTCCCATGTTAATTTTCACAATAAGTGGGTTCCCACAGATGGCCAAGTGACTGATTATGGTTGGTGTTAGATGGGCAAATGTCCCTTCTTCACAACGAAGAAGATTGTTGAGGATGCCACTTTATCATCAGTTATCTCAGAAAATTTTATGAAGCCATACAACATGTTTGGCAGATGCTGTTTTCACAATAATCATCGGCATATCGAGCTTTATCCATGGTATTTGAAAAATACCGAACAGTTTAGAAATAGTCACCCAGGCTCTCTTTTGCTCTTTTGAAATAGAAAGCAGAAAGGAATCTTCAACAAGGCATAGAAAGCAATGAATAAGTCAAAAATGAACTTCTCATTTTTTTTATTTTGACCTAATGAGCTGAATAGCATAAATACCTTTTTGCTTTTACCTTCCTCATTCATTTTTCTTTTAACCTAATGAACCAAATAGAGCATCAAATACCCTTTTGCTTTTACCTTCCTCATTCATGCTGGTCCACTATCTACCAATTTCTTCCACCTTCACCATTCAGTATGAATTCTTTCAACATGTGAGGTCAGAATTTTTTCTATGCCCATACATGGACCATGTTGGTTTATGCATGCATGAAATATGTAATAGTACCACCAAATTATTCGGGAAAAACATTTCACACTTATTACATGCTAATATCAAGTACACAAGCAAATGTTCAATTAGTAACAGAAAGACAGGCTTTGTAGAGGTTATTGGCATTTACAGAGTACCGGTAAAAGGGTAAACAGATCAACTAGCTGTCAAAGGCAATGGCAACAGACTAGTACTGCAGGGTGGCTTTCACAGTGTTTTTCATTTTCTTCTTGCTCCTTGTTTTAATTTTATGCCACTCATTTAGTAGGATTTTCAGCTGTTGAAGATCAGCACATTCACCTAGCTGGTTCCTTTCTATTTACATAATATGGACTTCAGGAGTCAGAGAAAGGCTTCCAGTGCCCTCACACAATTTTTCTTTATTACATAGAAAATGCCGATGTTTCAATCCACTTTATTAAAGAGAGTTAACATTAATTAAACAGACCTCATTTTAGTTAAATGAACTCATACAACACAGTCTACAAATAGAACATTCAGATTTGAGCTTCTGCCTATAGCATTAAGATTCTAGGTCATGCAATAACATCACAACACCTAAAGACTCGGGTCCTAACATGCTGTCTAACAGTTTGGAAAGGGGTACAAAAATTTAGGGCATACAGCTAATAGGGAGTTGAAAGGATAAATATCTTCTCTTGGCATCATTTTTCGTACAAGGTTTATGGTGACCGATTGTTACTGCTGCAGAATATTTAGCAAGCTATAGTACAAAACAATTGTGCCATATAAACCAGATAAAATTACATATACATATATTTATATAAACAATAATTTATAATAATAATTTGCCAGGAAATAACAGAGAGTAAATCATGTTTCATATGGCATGGCTGCTTGCTTATTAGAACTACATAAATTAAGAAGGACCCAAATGCTTTTCCTTTCACCTATACATATTATCAGAGAAATACCTCAGGAAGGTGGGGGTAAAGTCCGCTAATGCATCCTTCTGCTATGGCACCAATTGCCAAAACAGCAGCTTCCCTCTCTTTCCAAGCAGAATCATTTGCAGTTGATAGCTTTTGCTGCAAAAGTTAAAACGATTTAAGAGCATGCCAATGAATTAGAAATAGGCTACTATGGGAGCATTAGCTTTCAAGTATGTAACCAATATATCACCCAAATACAAGTTGTATAATGAAATTTACAGGTTACATATTCAGAGTTAGGCTCAAATCCAGAGCATTTGTCTCCAAATATTTCCTAGTGGAAACATCATGAATATTTAGGGTTTCTTTACTCATGAAACAAAGTAAACAATTTCAACAGTAATGATAGTATGTTTTAGTTTGATCTACAGCATAGTAAAAGCTTCTTACCATTGCACGAAACAATGACCCCTCATTAAAAAAAAAAGAAATTAGCTAAAATTTAATCTACAAATATTTTAAATTTAAAATATTCAAATTAAGATCGATGGTTTGGAATTGCATTAATAGTTTATGACTACATTTTTGCTCACTAGCGATATTACCCCCCTTCCCACTGGCAAGATGCATAGGCTAGAGAGCTCCAAAATAAATAATTTTTGCTTTCTAGCCATCTTATATATCATAGATCATAACCAACAATGCTGATTTTCATTTCGAGGGGACCTTCATTGATTTGCACTAGGAAACATTTGGACCAAATTGCTCTCAAAAGCATTCCATCCTAACTCAGATAATCATACTAGTCTATAAAAGATTATAGAAAGATTAGTGTTTAGCATGTGCTATGAATGCAAGAAGAGGATGGAAATCTATTTAATGCAGGGATGCATTGAGCAACTCAGAAGGCTATTAAACAGTTACGATTCAATCAACCAAAAAAGTATTTCATGGACAGCTCTGATCCATCAAATAAACCCGACCCAAGCACATGCAATACATACAATGATTTGATTGATATTTGAAAGATGAAAATGGTATCATTGATTGATGGCATATTTGATATATGGCATTAATCCGATTATGAGACTTTGTAACTGACATCAGCAATGCAAATGATAAATAATAGCCAAGAAATTATTTGATCAACAGATATAATCGTATCCATCAGTATACTTTTTTTTTTCTAATGTGAATTGACAAATGCACTCCCCTTTTGCTCAACAAATATTCACAGACACAGGAAATATCTGATGAACCGTTATAACCCCATAAACCATGATATCATTTCCACTTTTGATTCAGTATTTATGTAATGTACATATCAGAGACAAAAGAGGGGTTCCATATATGTAGAAAGGGAGTACGTATAAAATTTTACTCAAGATGGAAATTCACTTATCCCAGAAAGAAATCAAGATGAAGATGTACTTGCCAAGACAGGTTGTTCCTATATACAGTATTCCATGCCCTATACAAACAGCGCACCTGCTGGGATTCAAATTAAAAAAAAAAACAAAGAAAAAGAAACCGCAGAACATGCTATAGTTTGGCTTCAAATCCTCTAGCGATATACATAGTGAGATAATTGATGTAGCACAGACTCAGTGATCCATCAGAAGGGACTGAAATCTGAACCAACAATTCACCTGGTTACTGGGCCCTCAACAATCTAACACTTGTTTGGTCTGGAAGATATTTTTATTTTAATATTAACAAGTGGCCCTTCGCAAGAAACTGATGTTAAAGGTCAAAAGTGCTAAAAAGTTGCAGGTGTAACTACTTGATAATGAATTTATTCTAGAGTTAACTATGATTTCTTTTTTCTTTTTATTTTTTTGTAAGCATGTCATCTAATAGCATTGTGATTAAGGCCAAGGTTTTAAATTCCATGAGATGGGGGTGTCCCGGTTTCTTTAAATAATGGGACCGTTCCGGTAGATCATGCATCCCCGTATATATCCCCCATCTCTCTCCCCTTCTTTCCTTTCTTTCTTTCTTTTTATCCTTTCTTTCCTTCCTTCCTTTCATTTTCTTCTACCTTTCTTTTTTTCCTTTCCTTTTTCTTTCCATTTCTTCTACTTTCTTCCCTTTCCTTTTTCTTTCTATTTCTTATCCCTTCCTTTATTTCTTTTCCCCTTTTTTCTTCCTCCTTTCTTTATTTTTCTTTTCCCTTCCTTTCATTCTTTTTTCCTCTCCCCTCCCTTTCTTTCTTTCATTTTCCTTCTTCTTTCCTTTCACTTTTTCCTTTTCTTCATTTTTCCTTTCTTCCTTCCTTTCCTCTTTTTTCTCTCCCCGTATTGATGGGTTTTAGAGTCTCCCATTTTCTCACTAGAATGGGATAGGACAACCAAGAGCCAAGACTTGAAACCATGATTAAGATAATTTTTAAAATCCAGTGGGATAGAGGGCAACCTGCATGTCTCAACCTGGAATCGAGGTTTGAATTTTTTTTTTTTTTTTGGGGGGGGGTGAAGGGGGGCACCTTGATTTTATCTCATACAAGTGCCCCACTCATCCCCCTGCAGTCCCACTCAGAAATAGTTCAAGCATGGGCAAAACTAACACGGCCTCACCATTTTGCTCCCAACTCACTATTTCTAAGGTCCAAGGAGGGTGAATTCCTTTAGCATGAAGCAAGTAACGAGAGACTAGGGAGGAGAGGGAAAGAGAAGACAACAATGAGAGGGTAGTGGTGTACTTGATCTAGCGGCTGACACCCTCTGAAGCATGGTTCGTCGAACCGCCCCAAATCGGATCGATCATTTGGGGCGTGCCGAACCATACCAGTGGCTAACTGGTGCAGTTCATGCATTTGATTTGGAACGCCAGCAAAAATGAAGTGAGGAAGAAGGAAAGAGAGGGAGGGAGAGAGAGGAGATGGAACGAGAGGAACAAGCCAGCGATGGCCGGTGGTGGCCCGTCAAGGCCTTCATGGCTTCACGAGATGCAAGAAAAGAGAGAGAAGGGAGAGAAGTAGAACAAAGGGGTGGGGAGGTTGTCGGAGGGCCATCGAACAGCCCAAAACCGCCCTGCGGCTGTCACGGAGTGTTTTTTTAAAAAACACAATAAATAATGAAGCCAATAATGGGTTCGCCGGCTTCACCAGGCAATTTTGGGCTATCTGATGGCCACAGGAACCACCCGCCATCGGGCGGCCTCCCCACCGCCTTCTCCTCGCTCCTCTTCTTTATCTTCCCCTCTATCTCTCTCTGCTCTCATTTTCTTTCGTAGAGGATCATGGAGCCTAGGACGCCTCGACAACCCTCCAGTATCTTCTGCGATCCTTCGGTGGCCACCACTGACGTCTTCACCGATGTCCCTTTCCTTCGTCCCCCCTCTGTCTTTCTCTTTCTTTCCTTCCCCGATTTATCCCTCGTTTTCGTGTCAGTTCGAATCCGATACGGTCTGATACATAGGCATATCAACTCATACCGCTGATTGGCCAGCACAGAGTCCGATTCTGAGTCAGCAATCCTTACTCCAAAGCGGAGGGGCGAGAGATGTAAAGGGGTTGGTAGCAATAGCGTTATAGATCCATTGAGGCAAGAAGAAGGGTAGGAGGGAGGGCGAGAAGAGAGGGAGAGGGAGGAAATGGCAACGGAGGTCGAGGTGCAAAGAGAGGAGGGAGCAAGGAAGGCGACACGATTGAGAACAACATGGGGAAGGAGTTTCACCTCCCTCAAAACCTCATCAAAACTAATTCAACCAACAGTATTTCTGAATTGTAAGGAGCAAAGTTGTCATTTCAACCCTTAATAAAGCATTGACCTGTTGTGTGTGACCTAAAACATTGTATTTACATTTGTTCTGAGATGCTCCACCATCCCAATTGTAGAGATGGGGCAGGACATACACATCCTATTCCATGGGAAACCCAAGATGCCCCCATCCCATAGAATTTGAATCATTATATTAACAAACTTTAGTTAGATATGCAGTTTAATTTTTGAGCTCCATCAGATTCGATATAATCAAGGATATATTAGAACTACTAACAGAAGGGTTGTACACAAATAGTGAGACTTACGATTTATGAATAATTAAATTTGCCATTTTGCTGAATTAGATTTTGCTACTTACCATATTATACCTCCTCTTGCTCTTTCTTCCATCTACCAATCTCTTCTCTTCAAAAAGCACCCTCTTATTAATATCACTTTGTTGTTTTCACATTCACTTGAAGCATCACTAATTTTATTCAAAACTTGCAAGCAGTTCACTGAGGAAATTGTTCAGCCACCTGATTCTGTGGCAAGATGCCACATATCAGCCGTCCAAGTCCCTTTGCTCATCATTATAATATTATTAGTGAGTTATACAAGTGATATTTGCACTTGTTCCTTTCCAAGTACTGCCATATTTCAGCATTGTTCTTGTTTATTTTGCTAAACCATAAGAAACCAAAGCAGACTGTTGCCACATCTCTTTAAGGAACCACTATATTTAATTAAACTCAAATACGCAAACCAATACAGTCTGAATGGCTTATAAGTTCTGTATTTCACCTTCAAAGCTGCACACAGAAATATTTAAACACCAGATTGGTTGGATCAAAGTCTTATATCACACTACTCTGGACAACTTCAGAAAGGTGAATAAATCAGAATTTGGAGATAAGCTGTACAAGGTACACTCAAGTTTAAAACCACAACCAGCAAGCTTCGACCCAACAATGTGAGCTGGCTTTTTGAAGCTTTCTTCATGGACTCCTATTAAGAACCATCAAGTTTTTGAAACTAGCAAACACTAGACCAACTTGGGCAGACTCTAAGTCTTAGATTCACACGTCATCATCTCCAAAGTAGAAAGAAAGAAATCTTTTCAATCATTTAAAAGCCCATATCTCTTTTGTAATTCCATAGTTCCATATTGTTTTCATGCATGATCACATTATTTTCATAGTTCCATGTTATAAATCATGCAATAGTTTGGACCTGAAGGATTGTTTCAAGGCACAGTCATATTTATGCATGGGGTCAGTTAGTCATCAAGGAAAACCAACATTTTAATGGATTTCTTTTGCTTCTGATTGCGAATGATAAGAAAATAGAATACTCTGTACAGATGTTTTTTATCATGTTTCAAGAAACATGCTCAAAAGGGGTTTTTCAGAACAACACTTTTTTGAAAAAAATGAAACTACCAAAGAGTAGGCATAGCTTGCTCTCACTACATGAACTATGCAACTGCATACTTCCTGACAGGTTAAGTTCAGCAATGGTTTGAAGCCACTGATGATGAAAGGTAGTTCACAGAAAACAAACAGCATAAACAAGGCTACATAAGCAGCAGAGGAGGTAAGATTTGGCCAAAATGAAGCATGCAATTAAAAGAATTTCTTCTGATATCAGGACCAAAATCAGCAGCTATATGTAGTGCAAGAAAATCCTAACTCTAACACATGATAATCCAAACTAAAGTTGGACCTACCACAGTCCAAACAGAAAGACCAAGTAACAAAAAATATGCGCTTAAAAATAGTTCTACCATTTTGATAGAACAGTAACCGATCACAAAAAAATTTTTTATAACTTAAGAACAAACATAGATGACTTTTTACCATTGTAACCATAAAGTATACACTTTTTAAGAGCAAGACCTTATGGTTACCTGAATTAAAGGCATCAATGTAGGAAGAATCTCATCACCAAATACATTTGACAGAATATCCAGTCCAGCTGCACTGCATTTCCGTAAATTCCAAACATTGACAGTGTCATCATCCTGTAGACAGCAGCAATCAAGAACACATAAGCTGAAGAAGTTCAGAGTTGATGATTACAAAGTTGTGGTGTCAAAATCACCAGTTCAAAAAGGCTCAATATTAGTAGCTTGAGTAAGTGATGAGAATAATTATGAACTAAAGCAGAAAATATAAATTAGTAGCCTAAGAACATACATCCTCTTCTTCTCCATTATCAGATCCATGTAATCGTGATGAATGGAAACGAGGCTTCAGATCCTGTTGATCAAGATGCTTTTCTATATAATTCCCAAGCAATAAAAGGATACATATGTACACATTCAAATGAAAAACAAAACAACAACTGTGAAGAAAAATAAAAAACCTGATCCCTATCTGGACAAGATTCATCTTCCTGTTAGGAAAGAAAACTATATGCATTAGAACAAGTTCACCTTGAAAAAAAAATATTAGTAATATGCTAATAATAAAGATAACTCCAAAATGGTAACCACAAGCAAGTGAAACTAGTAAAAAGGATGGCATACCTCTGCATTAACAAGTGACTCATCATCATCAGCATACACCATATTTGACATCAAAACCTACAGGTGTTTGGAATAAAAGTATATACGTTTTAACAAGGTGCAAAACCACATGGTTAAAAATAGATAGTACTGATGGGGGCATAAGAAATACTGGAATCAAGCGAGGTAAAAACTCTCTTAAGCCATCCGGGGGCAAATTAGCATCGCAATATGCTGACCTGAGATGTTAGCCCACATTCAAGATTAGCCACTGATGATATTGCAGATAGCAAGAAAACTACACTTGCTTACTCTTATCATAGACATATATGTCTATACATGTGTATGTGTGTATATGTGGATATATGTATGCATACATGTAGATATATATGTATACATATAATGTGGATATATATGTGTGTATATATAGATATATATGTATGAATGTATGTATATATGTATATGTTAACTCCTTATAAAACGAGTTAGTAATTTTAAAATCGACAATAGACCATTCGAATTGAAGATATAAACTGTTAACCACGATCTAGATTGCAACAAATGCCTAGAAATCAAAATTCACACATTTTGGTGGAATCTAACCTCATCAAACCAGTACAAAAATAACAACTGCACTAGCATAATAAATACGTAATAGGGCACAAAAAAATGAAATCCACTTCATGAATCAAGAGCTACACATCTTAAAACATCAGTAGATGTTCATTAGGTTTTGATGGTTGTATCATAGTAATGCATAGAACCATGCCATTAAAACCATCCATTTTAACACTTGATGATTAGGTTAGACTTTAGAGACCACTAAAATGATTTTTTTTTTCTAAGTATTTTTTTGTAGTGTAGATCATTTTCACCAGGGTGGATCTTAAACTTGGATAGTCCAATATCAATTTTAAACCATTAACTCCTTTTACAAGGAGTGAACATAAAGTGTTTAGTCCAACTATATATATATATATATAACCCACCAATTAATAATAATGTGTATCGTTGATTGCATCTAAAACCGCAAAGCATGGCCTGCTAAACAGGGCCAAATTGCCCAGGTCATCCTATATCGAACCAAACCTGTGCGGCACTAGCACAGTTCGGCATTGTTTTTTGGAAAACAGTGTGAACTGCTCTGAACCAGACGTTTCGAGCGGAATCAGTTAAAAGCGCTTCTTTGCACTGGTTTGAACTAGTTCGCTGCTTCTCACCAATTCAACCCAGTTCGCCGGTTTCCAATAATAGTCTCTATCATTCTATGGCCTGCTGAACCGGGGTGAACCACCTGGTTCACGTACCAAACTGGTAGCTGACCAGTACAGGTCCCTATACCAGCTTGACTAACCTTGCCACAAAGGTTCTATCTAAATTAAGCTCATATCATTTCATGCTACGTAAAGATGAACTTACAGCTAATATTCAGATGGATGTAACATGGTGTATGTTATTTATTTGCAAATGATATAGTGTTGATTATTTTTTTTTTTTAAAAAAAGCAACTTATATAACAAATTGTATTTGCGAAAGAAAGCTTCAGAAGTAAGGGCTTAAAGATCAATAAACAAGAAATAGCATATAAAGAAATGTAATTTTAGTAAGAATGGAAGTGAAGATATAGTTCTAATTCAGATTAATATATATAGATATCACAAATTTGATCGGTTTCATTGTTTGGGATCTATCATATAAAATAATGGGAGATAGACGAAAATATGGGTTCTATTAAATAAAATAATGGGAGATATATGAACATATTTATGATATAATAGAACTAGAGCTGGTTGTATGAAGCGGAGAGGTGCCTCTGGATATCATGTGATCAATGCATACCCAAGAGACTTAAGGGAAAATCCTATGGAGCAATAATAAGGCCTATAGAATATTGGGAGAACAAAGAGGGTTCATGAAAACAGGTTGAGTGTGGAGGGAAATAAGATTGTTAAGGCGGATGTGCATAAAATTGCAAAAGTAAAACTAGAACAGAGAAACTGAGAAATATATATATTAAAGAAGCCATAAGAGTTGCACATAACAATAACAGAGAGATAGATTGAGCATGTACAACAAAGATTTTGTTTGGTGTGGGGGGGGGGGGGGGGCGGACTTATTGAAGATTGTGAAAAAAAAAAAAAAGAAGGGGAAAATTTAAGGTAACATAGGTAGAAGTTCTGAGGAAAGATATTAAGAAGCCAGAAATAATATTATAGTTGGTCCCATACAGAAATTTTTGGAGAATGAGGATATACAAAGCCAACCCTAAACAGCTAGGATGAAGCTGGACGATTACAACTGTCTGAAATCACAAGCATAGAGAATCAACCAATGAAGCCAATATGCATCACGGCTGACATATCAATCAGGCACTAATAAATATGATCTACAGCAATCTATGCGTACATACAAACATAAATACTGTATACATATGTATGTATGTATAGACATAGGCATACATGTATAGATACATATAAAGTGTCACCCTGGTATGTCCCTATATATTTTGAGACATTGGCCAAAATGCTTAATTGAAGATCTCCCTACGGGATTTAGGCCAGCCCATTCAAAAGGTGGTCCTGGACAGTAGAAAAATAGGCCAAGTGCAGTCTATAATTCTGTATTTTTGGTGCTTGGGCCCCGAATCCTATAGGATTTTGGGCCCAAGCATCCCAACAGGCCCTTAATCATTTTGTTTAGTATCTTCAATAGATTTTTTTTAATTAGGAAGCATTACAATAAAGGCATAGAATTATAGTCAACCTTTCCTCCACTCATCGACTGATATATTGATACCTTGATTTTTATATATCAATTGAGATCTTGGGATCTGCTAGTCTCTTTTGAATTATCTCCAGAATTCCACCTTGGCCAAATTGTTATCTCAATTCATCTTGATATTGGTCACAATTGAAATGACCAAGATATTGATCATAAGAAAAAAGCGTCAAAATGGAACTAATAGCATATCTCTTATATATAATGGATATTTTTGCACGACTAATTGTTGGTTGTCCATTCAACAGACATTCACGTGATCTCACATTAAGGGAAAGACCCCGGCAAAACAAGAAGCAATCAACCAAATAAAAACAGGGAGGAAAAAGAAAAGCTCTCCTAGATTCTTTAGAACATGATGACAACAGATTGGCATCAACAGATTGGCATCATAAATGACTTAAGATTTTTCTTTAAAAAATTAGATTTTTAAGAATAGGAAGAAAATGTTTTAAAAGAGTTTTAGAAACCCTTAGATGAAGACAAATATGCTTTCCAATAGAGAAAGAGCAAGACTAGTCCTATTAAAAGATAACCCCTTTAGAAACCCTTAGATTATTGGTGACTCATATTTCTAGAAGTCTTGATGTATATGCTTTGCAATACTTTAAGAGTCTCGATATACATAATTTCACATGCATAGCACATGCCTAAGACGAGTACTATCGAAAGGTACCCTTTTACAGCCAAGGGACAAAAGGAAAAGGAGCCTTATATTGCATCTTCACAACTCTAAGCCAATGTTTATGAACACAATTTGGTATCTTCTTGTGTAAATCCTACAATTAAATCATAGAATGCTGATGAATCCATGCCACTATATTTTCATGAACATGTTTGCAGATCCCAGAAGTTAAAAAGTGCACTGTAAATGATTTTAAACAAATATCAAAACTAAAGAATAAAAACATATGTACAAGAAATATCAATGTATCCCAAACAAATAATCTAAAGAGCGGTGCAGAATCTTGCAAAATTAACAGAATATATATATATGTATGTATGTATGTATGTATACAAATATTAAAACTAAAGAATAAAAACATATGTACAAGAAATATCAATGCATCTTAAACAAATAATCTAAAGAGCTGTGCAGAATCTTGCAAAATTAACAGAATATATGTATGTATGTATGTCAGAAAATATCATAACAAAAATCAAGGGAATAATGATCTGATTCATATTTGTAAGTATACTTTTGCCCTTAAAAGTTAAAATATTAGCAAACATGGTGGAATGAGAATCAATTGAATACATATTTAAGGACCTTGGTTTAAGATACAGTGGCCTTTTACCACAATAAATTTAATTATTCTATTATACTAATTAATGTAACAAATTTTCTACAAGGGCCCCTTTTTTCTCGCTTAAAAATGAGCATCCAAAAAGTTCATTTTAAATGTCAGATAACCATAATTGGACTTTGTTGACATCACAAAACATGCCTCATTTTTTAAGCTTTCACTATGCAACAAGCATCTCATGATTACCAAAAATCATACCAAGCAACTCAGATGAAACTTAAGGTTTGTATTTAACTAATATAAAAGATTGTATTTAACTAATATATAACCATGAAAACTACAAATATCGGACTGCTAATCAATCACATATGTATTTTGTGAGCTTATAATCATAGCATGATATTGGCAAAGGATTTACCAAAATTCACAAGCCTCCAGAGCAACCTCATCATCAGGATCCTTGTTAGCTTGCAAGATGTATTCAATCACATTTCTCAAATGTGGCTGCAGTATAAAGATCAAACATCAATTAAAGATGAAAAGAAATTTCAGGGTGGACCTGTGCAACTTATTGTGGATCTCAATCAGGATTTATGAACCCAATCGTCAAACATTATAAACGAGGACCAGGTATGATGTACAAATAAACACCCAAAAAAGTAGCACAACTAGCAAAATGCAAGGTGAGAATTATGAATACAAAAACTAAATAAATGTAGAACAACAACAGAGAATTGGAGAACAAATGGATCCATTGTACCTACCTCCAAGAATGATGGTCGGACTTCAATTAGCTGAACAAATGCAGCACAAACCTACGCATCACAAAAAAATGTGGGTAATGAACATCACAAAGTTTAAGATACAAAACATTTCTAAATCATGACCGAATAGTTTGGATGAGAAAGGCAACCAAATGTTAAATACTAAACACCAGAACAAGCATGAATTTCGGTTATAGAGGCACAAGTGCTGGTCATCCGACCTGCATGAAAAATGATTATGGCAGCCCCATAATCATCACTAGTTTTCGAGGATTTCTAATACCAATAAGTATTTAAAATTTGGAAATGAAAAATTATGGTGTATCAATTTCAGAGATGGAATTTTCACAAAGTATAGGGCTTCAAAAACTACAGACCAATTTCCGAACATCTGCAGAAGAATCATGAGCAAGAGCAAACAATCCCTGAAGGTATTGATCCATGGACATAAACAAGGCCTGCACAATGGTTCACATTATGTGTCAAAGATAAGCTTTGATTTTGCTAATACTGAAAACAAGATGTTGGATTCACTTACTGTGGGCATCACTACAATAAACTGATTAAGAGAATCCAGTGATAGCTTTCTGAGTACCGCATGTGGAGACTGAAAAAACTGAACAAAAGAAAAAGGATTATTCAATCTCTAACCTCAAATTACAGGTTTCTATTAACAGAGATTACAGAGGGCATTTTAGCTATGAAATAATTAAATTTTCAGATACTCAAATCACCTGTAATAATCTTGGAATTAAAATGTTTATCGGCCGTTCAGATAATCCGGGAACATCAACATCAAGCTCTTCTGGAATGTCCTCACAAATCTGACATTGCAGATTAAAGAGAAAAATAATAGCCATAGTCTCTAACATAGAACTTTTCAGATATTCCAGATAATCACTAGAAGGCATTTGTCCTCATTATGACCTGTTTTATATTGTTCTCTACAGATATAGTCGTACAAGGAGGCTTAGCTAGAAAACTGCAATCATTATGGAGTAGCTTTTGAAGATTGATAAGAATTAAGGGATTCTTCTTCTCTAGGTATGAGACTTTGTTAACGAACAACACTAGCGATAGGCTCCAGTGCATGTTTAAGTGTTCAATCATTCCAATTTCTAAGAATTTTGAATTTCTTCTTACAAAAAAATTGTACCGATGTAACACTGACGCCCATGTGTACAGTGTGGGCTGAAGATACCCAAGTTCCAGGTTACACAAGTTGTGATTTTCCAATAGTATTCTGCCATCCCCCCCCCCCCCGAACAAAAAACAAAAAAAACCCTGTTAGCTTTTTCCTTTGTATGATTATCCTTTTTTGTGCATCTCCTTTTCTATAGCATTATGAGCAAATTGATCATAGCTTTGACTGCAGGGAAAAAAGAAAGAATAACCTCAATCCCCAAAAGAATACAAAAGAATGCTTTAAGCATCCAACTTAAACAATAAGTAGGTCTTAAATCATGTTAATCTTATCCATGATTTTCATAAAGTCATGGCCTTTGAATGCAAACTCTAAGGTCAATAGATAAATCATCATAACATTTCCAATGTTACAGTCAAAAGTAGGCATCAATAGATAATAAGCTTCTTGAGAACTAAGAGGGTGTTGCGAATAGGACTTGTCTTCGCACCATGGAAGGGCTTTGACACTGCAGAGCTGAGTTCACCACTGATCCATCATGAATTGCATGCCCAGCCATCCCATACAAGCTTATACTTAAGCATTTTATCTTGCATAATAACTTCAAATATTTTTTTAGACAGGCATTCATAAATTAGTATCAATTACACCTACAGGAGGTTGTACTGTAGTACATATATTTGAACAAATATGTCAAAATTTAGCTGTCTGCAGAGTTCCTCAGAATCACACCATTCCGAGATAATTCAAAAAGAACAAGTCTTTGATTTGAAGTCAGTGGGTTCTTAGTTAAGGTTTCTTTTTCTTTTTCTTTTTTCTTTGGTTGGTGTTGGGGGGGGGGGATGTAAAGTACTAAAAAAGAGCTATAGCATTACTGATATAAGATTTTTCTTAATAAATATGGATCTGGTATTAATATAAGATTTTGCTTAATAAGTTTTCAAAAAAAAAGCACAAACTATGGATCTGATTGAAAGAATCCACCTTGTATATGGCATCCATGGCACCTTCCATATGATTTGTGTCATTACCGTCCAAGCAATGAACGAGAGCTTGCAACAGCTCCGGCCAGCCAACAACTCGCCCTAATTGAACAAGAACACTAATAACTGTACCAACTGTGGATCTGATGGTCCTGTCTGTCGCCCCTAAACATGGCAACAACTCCGACTTAATATATTGCTGGTGCGAAGGAGACAAGGAACTGAAAGTCACCCTGAGATTGTTTTTCAATAGTAATCCAGCAGCCTGCCGTATTTCAACTGATTTACCCTGTTTTGTTTGAAAAATGGAGGACAATCAACTGTCAGCAATATCTTTTAACATGGCAAGCTGCAAATAGATACTAGTTTACCAATAATGAATCTCATGCCCAAACATTTAGCTGCGGTAAAGAAATAAGATATAGATAAAAGCATACCAAATGAGAATTGTAAAAAGAGAATATATAAAAATTATCTCGTAATAACATAAGATCAAGTTAACTTGTATCTTATTCTGAAATAAGGTAATTAATTGACCAAGGATTCAAGTCCCGACGGGGCATCCTGGGGGGCACCGAAATGAGGTACCATCCCATGTGTCGAGACAGGGCCGTCCCACTAGCATCTCAGTGTCCCAATCGGGACGCCTTAGGACATACTCTATCCCAAAGTATCGGGATGGAGCAGGACAGTGACACGTCCCGTTCCATGAGAAAACCAAGATAACCCCGTCCCACGAAATTTAAAACCTTGTAATTGACAACAAAAACAAATTGCAAATATCAATTTAAATGTTTCCCATTTGTAGAAACACACAAACCACAAAGTCCTTTCAGAAGACACATAGAAATACACAACCATAAAAAGGTCAAGACCCCAAGGCCACCCAACTCACAAGGGAGTAAAAAAGGCAAACATGACCAATCATCCCTGGGTTTTGCATACACATCCATTCCCTCAATAGCAACCTACTCATGAAACAATAATGCTTAAAAATTTCCATTGCCGTAAACGGATTTCAATAATGAATCCACTGTCGACTTCCAACCTCCCACCAAACTAGTTAAAGAAATCATCCAATATGAACAATTTCCTTTGTTGATATATGGCCTGCTCCGCTCAATCAACAGTGCATTGACATTCTTGGGGAAAAACTAGAACTATGACAAAATCTACACCAAAATCCTTCAGGAATCCTGATGTGGCAGAGAGCACAGAAAAACAACTCCTCTAATTCACTTAAAAAAAAAAAAAAATCGATCAGGTGGTTCTACAGTCACTATCATCTACAAATATTATCACAGTTTACATAGTGAACTCATAAAATTGTTAATAAATAATTAAGCCTCAGCTGAAACAGACTGATTGAAAACCTTATGAAGCAAGCACAACAATAATCACAGGGGTCATGTAGACAGGGATTTTAACAAAAAAAAAAAAAAAGCCTTTCGCTCCCCATCTCCATTCTTAGGATGTAAACAGATCAGTTCCGGACCATCAGTGTATGCATATCCATAAGTATTTTTATTTGGCAAATAATAGCATGGATATAGATAGAGGTATCGGTTTAACGCTAAATTTGGAGCAATATTTGTTGAAATGGCTTTAGATATAAATTGGATAGTGATAATATGAATATCAACGCAGATATATATTGATATTAAATTTTATTGATACAACATTATCCCACTTTAAGTTTTGTTGACCGATAAAAAGTTAAGTGTATAAGCCACCCAATTTCCTTTTATTATGATATAAAAAAGGAACAAGCATGTAATTGCATCCACTTAATCAGCTGACATTGAGTGTATCCTAAGATTCCTAACAGTTTTACTAAGTTACATATTTTGGATTAACATATTGATTGTTAATAATGCAACATGCAAAATCAAATATATCACCACAGATATCACTGAATGAAAACTAAATTAAATAAAAGACATATCGAAGATGACACTCACTGTTCTAAAATGCGGTGCATGAGACCACTTGTGCGGCAGACTGGCAGCATATATGGATATGATCCCCTGACTGCACCGCATACCCTCCCTATATGTAGATACTATATGCAATCAGGGCACAACAAACTGACAATTTTCCTTGCACTTTGCGGACACATATGCAGTAAGATTAGAACCGTGGCTGCATATACAGCTCACTTATCCTGGTTACCTCATATATAGCCCTTTTAGCATTGTGTGACTACATAGATGGCTACTATTGTAGTCACATGAAAGTAAGGCAGGTTCAAGCTAATGGGGGATCCGATATGGGTTTCAAGCAAGACAATAACATGTATTTTAACAATGTAGATATGTTAATTATGTCATAATTATCCCTTGATAACATTGATGTAACTAACTTTCCTTTGGAGTTTATAAAAGCTAAATAAAACTAAACAGGATTGCAAACAAAATTGGATATTCAAATATCTATCAGATATTGCTCCATCTATATCCATATTTGCTATTTCTTTACGGATGTTTTATTTTGTATACATGTCTGAAACTCTGAATACATTATCGCATGGAGACAAATGAAAACAGATATTATCCGACTCACTTTCACTCCTATCCATTCTCATATTAAGCTCCACCTAGATTACTCAATCTGCATAACAAGAAAATAAGAGCTACAAGGTTCTAAACGTATGAGCCAATCTTAAAATCCTGTCACGGATTGACCCAAGGTCTAATGTTTTTCTCAAAACTTCAAAACCAAAACAGAACCATTTCAATTTCTACAGAAACCAATATAAAACCAGGGTTGGCCTCAAAATTTTAAATGACACTAACTCGGTGACCAATCTTGTTATTTGCAGTAATTTTTTGCTATTTCATCACTTCATTAGATGTTTGCGAGCATTTTCCCTAAGTTAAATCTATATATTGTGAATTTTAGAATATCTGGACTGATGGTTCCATGAGGATTAAAAAAATTCTGAGGGGAAGTTAATTTCAAGGTTACAAACTTGATTCTGATTTCAGGTTCTATTGAGCTTGTGGAGGTTTAGTTTTGTCAATTCCAGTGTGTCATCAAAATCAGGATAAATTCAAAATATTTTTTTTAAAAAAAAAGAAAAAAAAAAGAAGCCAAAAGAAGATATTACAGCCCATCTTAAAATTTTGTGATATGTAGCATTTTAATATGTGGCTTTGACAATTTTAGGCTGAAGTTAATACCAGATATAAGTAAACTTTATAAAATATACTGTTGTAACATTATTATATCATTATTTGTTTCTTGAACATCAGCATTTTCGGGAAAAAAATCATTACATTTAATGACCATAAATCCTTTTAGTGTATGGTGTATTCAATTTTCTTCTTCATTTTTCAAGCATAATCCATAAAAAAAAAAGAACCCAAACATTTCTATCTCATATATATATGGCTAAGTGATTATTCAATTATATTTTACATTTATTTTATTTAAAAATAGTTGTCCTTACTATGAATTGCAGTGTCGTCTATTTAGTTGTTTTCAGTAGTCCTTGTAAAGTGCAACGATAGGGCAAGTTTTAAGAAGCTTTAGCCCATCAAGGTTTATGCTCATAGTTAACCCTCTTTTAAATCAAGAAATAAAAGAAAATTTTTGAAATTGATATTATATACTTAAATAAATTAAAAAATAACTTCTATCTGCTAGAAATACTAAAAAAATCCATGGCTACCTTAAAATCAGCTTCAGCCGAAACTGGCAGAAACCGCTGAGATGGACCAAGACTAGTCAATTTTGTCTGAAACTGACCAAAAGCAGTTAAAACTGACCAAAGCCTGAAATCTAGGGTTAGTTTCAGTACAGTCTTGCTTTGGAGAAATGAATCAATATAAAAGAAACTTAGAATCTTGGATAATTATTTGACAAGGGTTTGGGAATCCTAGAATCCAAAGATCATAGACATTATTATCACCATATGATATATTGCCATCAAATAAAAAAATATATATCTTATACCTAGACATGATTTTTAAATTTTACTTTTTAGAAATTTTTAAAATGCCTATAGTGGAAAACCACCACAATAATGCACCCAAAGGTCACAAACAACATAACAAACTTACAGAATGCTGTCTAACTTACTTTTCATCTTACTTTATTTTTCTTTGTTTTATGTAACATTTTTCCTAAATTTAATGTATCTTTTTGGGATATTTTTTAATTGTCTCTATTAGAATTGATGAAATTGTTGACAACTCATTTAGCTCAGATGGACAAGAAGCAATAACAAGCCTTTAAACCAATATCTTAAGTTTTCATATCTACACTTGTATAAGTAGTTTACCAATATCTTAAGTTTTCATATCTACACTTGTATAAGTAGTTTACTTATATGATATGATATGATGTGCCCTCGTACTGACACTTGCCAACCTATTGGAGTCAGCATAATACCCATACTATGTGATGCTGTGAGGCATAACAAGACCCTGGACTTTACATGTACCATACCAGGTCGATATGGTACCCATAGACCGCCTGGTTGGTACTTAACATGCTCCTTTAAACCTTGCATGGACCCAAACACCTTCACCTCTCTACCACCAGAATAATAAATAGTTTTGGTATTCAAGTGAAAGATACAAACGGTGTAGCAAATATTAGCCACAGCCCACCTGACATTCAACAACTGACTACCCTCCAAATATAAATTCTATCATCAATCTCCAACCTTCTACCTTGCAACAAGTGTAGCACCTCTTTGCAAACAATGTCTCTCAAAAGGAACAAAATGATTACATTTGCCTAACTGACATGTCATTACTTCCCTAAAATGTCTTCCAGTGATTATTCTGTACCAATCTGCCTCTCCATCAATCTCCACTCCATTTTTGTTTACTTAGGAGTTCAAATATACCGTTGTGAAATGCAGTTTCCCTTTATTCAAGATATATAGGTCATCCATAAATTTAGAAAATTCCCTATTCCTCCTAGAACTTCTAATCCCTCCACCACCCTCTCTTAAAAACACAAGGATGATTCATTTTCCTTCTATCACAATCATGAATTAAATGATAAAATTCTCAAAATAGGATCTACAACATGCGTCAAATTTTAAAGTGCAAAAGATCCATAATTTCGATGAACTTGACAGATATCCAACATGTCAGCCGTCTAAACCAAACTCTACTTTCAGCCTTAGTGAATATGGGTAAAGAAAAAGATCCAACCCTAGAGCAGCGAGTGAGATGACCAAATTAACAATCATCCACTCTCTTTCTCTAACCTACCACTTACAATCTGATCGGTAAGCATGTGCTCAATATTGAATATAAAAGTTCTGCCAGTTCCACTCAGCCATGTATTGCAAATACAAGCACTTTCACATCCTGACACACCATAACCACCAATCATTTTCAGCCATACTCCACATCCAACTTAAGTTTTCTAAAATTAGAAATAATAATAGAGACATCAGTTCTTGTGGCCACAAACCTTGCACGGTTACTTCAATAAGTCATGGACCCATCTGCAATAAGTTACTAACAGAAAAGCAAGTTTTCAAAGGACTATCAAAATATGAATTCTCATCCAGTAGAATGATCACTTATCACGGACTTCCCTCATGTCTACAACAAGAAGTATGTGTATTGCATTTTATCCATTAATACACTAGAACCACACTTAAGCATACATAATAATTAAAATAACAAATTTAAGTATCAAGATTTCATTTAAACTCAAGTTACAATACAAAAACTGGGGGGAAAGGAGAATCAGAAAAAATATGCTTACAGCATTGCTACTTGAAAAACAAATGAAAAATAAAACTACTATATTAAATATGTGTTTTTAATAACAAGAGAACCACAAATGAGTATGCTATATGCCTTCTTCACCTGTGTTGATCAAAATGCTGTTTTCTGTTTTTGCTTTTCATAGTGGATCTTAGTTCCTGATTCTTAACATTTTTTATAAGTGTTACACAGAAGAGAAAAACAATAAATTAGCCAAGAGTACCAATAACACCTTAAGGTCTATGGCACCAAATCTGTTAAACCAACTGAAACAATATTGAACAGGCTGGTACTACCACAACTTGTCTTTTCAGTAACTTGCTCGCGCATACCAATCTTTCCAGTGAACCGGCAAAAGCAAGCTTTTCTGAATCTAGCCGATAAGCCCATGTTTTTGCCACATAACCAATTACCCACATACTCACTTAAACCCATAATATTCCAATGCGGAATCCGAAAACTCAACCACAAGAATTCTACAAATCTATTTCCGTATAATTTCCTAATCAAACAGAAATCATGACCCACCGGGATATACAACTTTTTTTTGGTCCAATCATCTCAAACCATTTATAAATGGCCCAGAAAACAGGAATCATCGCATGACACCCGCAAACTTCTATACCTTCTTCCGCGAATATTATTAGAAAGACTCTCGAACCACATCATGATCAAATCAAACTCATCAAAGAGCAACCAAACACCCCATACAACAACAACCAGCAATCGAAACTAAAACTTGCAAAAACCCTAACAAATCCCGCATCAAAGAAGTAACCATAAAACGTCTCCGTCAATACAAAATCCATATAAAGTAGAGATATAAGAAAAAAGAGAGAAGGCCAAGAAGAAGAGGGAGAAGAAGCCAAGGAGGAGACCTCGGCGTGGGCAAGGATGAAGACGAGATAGTTATTGAAATCGGGAAACTGGCTGTAGTGCTGGAGCTGCTGCCAAATCCGTGGCTGATCGGAGTTAGGGGAGATTTGCTGCTCCAAGAGGCCGCAGATCTCGCGGAGCCCCTCCTCCTGGGGCTGCCACAGGGCCGCCGCCGCCGCCATGGCTCCTCTGCCGCCACCGATCGGAGAAGAGAAGAGAGGGGAGGGCAAGGAACGGATCTTCGGGTGCGTATGGGAGGGTGGGGTGTGTGGGCGATTCTGTGAGGTAAAAAGAGGAGGCGGTGCGCTTCTTCGATGATGGCAGCGCGTGCGGCGGTGACGTGAATTTTTGAGCTAGGGAGGGGGTAAAAGAGGAAGGAGGATTTTATGGAGGGGTAGGAAACGGTAAAATCCGAAGACCAAGAGAAGAGCGTGGACTGTTGTCGGATTTTTTATTTATTAGAGTCGGTGTATATACGGTGCTCCATTTTTTTTGTTTCAAAATATCTCTATGCGAAAAAAATAAAATACCAATCAAATAATTTTTTAATTCTTATTTGATCTCATTTATTAAAAATATATATATAATAATATAAATTTTATTATGATATCAATTATGATATACATGATATTTTAAAATTCATGATTAGTAAATGCTGCATGTTAAGCATATGTTTGATAAAAATATATGGAATTGTATGGTGATGTTCTATGTTTAAGTTTTGCATTTATTATAAATTTTTATCCCATTAATTTTATTAGATTTTGCTCATCTTTTTTTTCAAATTATTTAATCTTTGCTGCATGGAAGTATGTTCATAGTTGACAGATAAGAACTATAATTGCAATGCAATGGATCTAGAAAATAGTAAATTATCATGAGTAATTATTGAAATACAGTGTAGAGGAGAAAGTAGGCTAGGTATACAATATAAAAAGATATAATATTTTTGAAATTATTTATCTACATAAGTAAATATTTATTTTGAATTGTAGAAATAGGTAAGAGCTGGTTGACAAAATCAAAATGCATGATTTTTCCTTTAAGGAAAGACAACTGTATGATATTTTTAGAGAAAAGATAAAAGATATAATTTTTAAAGAAAAGACAAAATGTATGATGTTCCCACTATTCTTTTGTCTTTCATTTTTAACATGATTATAAGTACACATTAGCTTTTACACTAAATGTCTCAAAAAATTTCGTTATCTTTGTGATAGTATACCATTAGAGTACACCATGGCAGATATTGGATGTCCTTTGCAATAACACCATATAGCAGTTTATTCACGGTGTGTGAATGTTTGTAACCCCATGTTCTCATGTCCAATATATGAAAAAAAGGCAACCAAAGTGACATCTTGTCAACATTAGGAATGATAACAATTTGAAGCAAATTAGTATAAAGATTACTATATAAAGAATCAAAGTACCAAACTAAGCAAGGAAAATCATGAGAAACACTCCTTTATTTGAGAATATTTGTTTCTTTTTTGATCCTCAAGTATTTTTTTTTTCTAGAAATATGTTCATTTCCATAGTTGCGTAATGATGATGGTTCCATTTGTACTATTCATAACGGCACATCTCTTTTACTAGTTATATATGTAGTTGTATAGTTCATCTAATTGTACTGAATCATATGATGCCTTCATAATACTATCAACAACTGAATAAAACATTGGGTAAACTTAATTTCATACATACTTTTTAGCATTCATGTGAAAAAATGAGAAAAAATATCTATGTGCATGTTTATGATCTGAAAAATAGACATTCGGAACAGACCTACGTCGCTCAGAATTTCTAGAAGATCGTGTTCTTGCATATTTGAGCGTGCATTAACGATGCTTCCTAGAATCAAAAAGCAAAGAAATTTTATGTTTCTATGGATTGAAAAATAAACAGCCGAGAGAAGCCGAACCTGCCAAAGTTTTCATAATATCTACCAAGGTATTTTTATATGGTTCCAACCCGTATAAATGCATGCTATCCATTAAGTGATCAACGGGTCATAAAAGGACAGTCGCAATTCGCCAGGGCATCATGATCGTGAGGTGGCCCCATCATGAAAGGATCAAGTACCACGAGGCATGATAATAACCAGCATCTCATCAAAGCAAAGCACCACCACCTGCCAACCACCTAGCAAAATAACTCATATTACCGAAGGCATGCTTCACCAAGCCATCATTTAGTCTATAAAATGACAATTCTGAGGACTGAATAGCTTATTTAAAGGATAATATAAGGCAGAGAGACCGTAGGCTTTTGAAAGACATCCAAAACAAAAAAAGCCAAAACATACGTAACAGAAAAGAAGCTAAGCGCCCAGGACTTGAGGCTTTTTTCTAATGTCTTTTTCTCCTTACTTTACCAGAAGGGAGGGCCTTTATTAACGAGAACAGTGGCTTACTTTAGTAAGCGTGACATAGTTCTTCAGATAAGCAGTTCTCTGACACTTCTCTCGATATAAGAGACCTTTAATAATAAGAACAAAAAGATCAGATAAAGCAACTCTTCTTTTACAAAAAGCTCCAGAGGGCACAGGAGGAACACGAGGAATCAAAAATTAACTCATGGCTCCTAAGACTAACTTTTTTTTTAAATTAAAAAAAGAAATTCCTAAGAGTAGCCTTTTGGCTTAGTGACTTGGGTTTTGAAGCATGAAGTGCACTCGGACTAGATAAATTTAATCTTAACCGGTCATAGGTTAGTCCGAAGACTGTAGGCCCATTTACTTTATTATAAAACTAAGCTTATTAGGATGAACTGATCGCTGCTAAATGAAAAGGGAAGGCACTTAGTTTTGGCTAACTTAAACGCTCGAAGGTATAAACTATGGACAGGGGTTTATCTTTTATGTAAAACAAGATCCCTTTCTTTACACAAATCCACCATTAGATCGTGCAATAGTTGCATTGAG
This sequence comes from Elaeis guineensis, assembly GCF_000442705.2. Classification (NCBI taxonomy): domain Eukaryota; kingdom Viridiplantae; phylum Streptophyta; class Magnoliopsida; order Arecales; family Arecaceae; genus Elaeis; species Elaeis guineensis. The sequence continues at coordinate 9,418,289 of NC_025993.2, forward strand.
ATCAATACAGATGGATGAATGAAAAAGTTTGGAGTACTTTGAAATCTGTGCAGCATCCATCTAGTTCAATCATTCTATCGTGAAAAAGATACAACTGAACCCACAAACCATTGGATTCATGCTACAAGCTCCTGTTGTGTGCACACAAACAATTTTCTGACATAATGTAAGAAGATTGATACAACTCAAGATGTACTGCTATACAGAATTTATTTTTTTGTTTAAATTACCAAATCAACATTTATGGGTTTAATGAACATTTTATCATAGCATAATTTAGGCATCTCGAAGCATTTTCCTGACTATAGAGCTATTCAAATGTTGGCAAACTTGGAAAAGGGAGATCATGTAGATTGATTTTTTAAAAACCACACGTCTACATATGCTATGGATGATATCGAAAGAAAGGACCATTGGATACGGTCGCAGCTAAGTGATGTTATGAAGAATGACATTATTTGCCACCTTAAAATTAAATTCAAGAAATAGATATTAGAGACAAGCTGATCAGAAATGAGAATATTATGATGGATATTTCATAAAATTAAGAAAGAATTTCATCATCCGAACAAACCCTAGCCGCCAATTGAATATGAGACAGATCAAGTGATGACTCATTCGAATTAGCAAGGGTCAAAGCAGACAAGTAGAGGCCTGCCTAGGGTGTAGTTGATTGAGATGTCCGCATGAACTGGGCTCAGATAAATCACCATGGCTAGCCTTTTAGTTCGTGAACTGCCAGCACAAGGGCAGTGCCCGTCCAGATCTTAAAGTATGGCATAATCGTTCAAGAGGGATCACTTCATCTGTTAGCTGGTACAAACGTACAAATCCCAGCATTTTAAATAGTTGGCTTTCAGGTTGGACGACAAAAATTGCTGCTGTCGTGTTGGTTGGAAAACAATGGATGCTAGGTTTCAGGGTGCCACTGTTGTTTGCTGAAGTGCTGCAGAATTCGCAGTTTTAAGCATCAAGGTAATAGTCTAACAGGCATACCATAATGATCTGATAAAATGGAGTTTACTTTATCCCTAAATGATAACAAACAGAGCTTGGGCTGTTGAATGGATGGTCTAAAAAAACAACAGCAATATCGACAATGATTAATTCTACAAATCGAAAGTGTTATCGAGACATCCAACTAGCACTCTTCCACAATTGCCATGCCAGTGAAAGTGAGGCAATGAAATGAAGGCTCATAGACTTACCGATGCTTGCTCTGGCAATAAGATCTGGCACTGAAGTTGCTCAGCTAAAGAAGTTATGAAACTGAAGGCACAGCTTGGGACAACAGAAGAAAGAAAGCAATAAGAGAACAAATATAGCAAAAAGACAACCAACTCCAGCTAAATGCTTTGGCATCAAAGCTGCTCAGTTCAGAAGTTGTGAACCTGAAAGGGGTAAGCTTTATAGAACAAAAGTTATACAACAAGAAGAAACCAAAACTAGTGAAAAGACAACTGATTCCAGTTTCTGTAACCTCTGAACAAGAGAACTCCAAAAAATATACTGCCAAATGGAAGTGGATACCGATGCCCAAGTTACAACATTAAACAAACATACATCAAGAAGTTGTGAATCAACAATCAGATGCCCACGTAGCAGTGGTGCTCAAGATGAACCACAGGCAGGTGAGGAAATATGATGTCCATTGATCCATTGATCATGCGATGATCAAATTCATTTATGTCCAGGAGAAGAATAAAGATTTATCAACCCGAGCTTGAATGATAAGCTTTACCATGTCCAGTGAAAAGGTAACTGAGCTAGATCAAAACTTGAAAATTCAAGAATCAAACTCAAAAACTCAAAACTCAACTCAATTTTGATTCACTCAAGGAATCAACAAGGAAACCAAGCTAATCAAGATTTGGAAATCCAAATTTTTGGTACTCAAGCTAATCAAAATTTTTGGTAAGAAAATCAATATTGCAGCATTCATGAAAAGCCAATATCACAACTTTTATAGAGATTCAACTATAATAATTTAGGGAGGAGTATTATTGCATTTATAGAAACTCAAACTATGATTGTAGCTTGGAAATCTGTCATCAATCACTTTGGAGAATTAGAATTCATATTCTCAAATCTTGATCCAGCTAAATTTCCTTATCAATCACTAGAGCCTCAAAATTCTCAAATCAATCAAAGAAAAAAGAGAATTAAATTCTCAAATGTTGATTAGCTTGGTTTCCTCGTCAATCACTTGAGAGAATCAGAATTCAAGTTTTGAAATTTTCGAGTTTGACTTTTGAATTCTTGAATTGATTTTTGAATTTTTCAAATATTGATCCAGTTCAGTTTCCTAATCAACAAGAACATTCAATTCCAGAGCAAATAACAAGCAGCATCTATAAGCATTTCTCAATCTGACAAGATGAATGCTCAGTTCTCACTCAGATATGATAGCCAATATGGTGAAGCAGGAAAGAACAAGAGAACAAACATGGTGAAAAGACAACTAACTCCAGCTAAATGAGTGGCAACAAAGGCGCTCAGCTCCAGAAGTTATACAACTGAAGGCATAAGCTATATAAAACAGCAGCTTTAAAGAAACAACCGAACAAAAACTCTATCCACGGTAAGCCAGCAAACAAAAATAGGGGCAGATACCCAAGTTTACAACAATAAAACATACATACATCAATATGTTACGAATAAACGATTAGAAGCCCCTATAACACTAATGATCTAAAGTGAACCATAAGGCAAAAGATCTTTGAAGAACAAATTTACTTGATGGACTAGCACAGGCCACATTGGTCTATTCACCACGCAAGCATCCAATTCATTCACACTTATGATCCAAAATCAACCACAAGGCAAAAGATCTTTGAAGAATATATTACTTGATGATGAACTTGCAGCCACATTGGTCTACTCACCACGTAACCATCCAATTCATTTGTAAGTACAGAAGAACGATGACTGATAAATCCAAGCTTGAAAAAGGAGCTCTCCTGTCTCCAGACATTCAATTCCAAAGCAAATAACAACAAGCATCTACGGTAAGCATTTCTCAATCTCATGAGACAAGGATGACAGTTCAGTCCTCACTTAATATAGCAAACTCATTAAATAAAAACCACCAATCAGCAAGAAACAAGATTGTCACAAGGATCCTGAAACAACCATTTCGTTATGGTATGATGAACTGATGCTGCACCCTTGAACTGATGCGCGCTTTGCTGCCCTGTACCCCAACATGGTGTATCATAAGCAGCAATTTGGGTTTGTAACCAGTTCGAGAACTCCCTCCAGTAACTGAGATAAATCAACATCCGGGCAAAGATTGTGCAGAGGCTAAAGCAGACAGACTTGCCCCTGACTCACTGCAATGCCGAAGGTATGACTGTCGACTGGATGACCCAGCAAGATAGCTTGGAGATGCATTACTCGAACTAGGAATGTAAATGGATGTGAATCTTGAATGGATGGGTGAAGATGAAGGAAAACCCATGGAGTGTGGGGAGACTATATGAGAAGAGCGAGATCTATGAGATGAAGCATTTCTAAGGTCAGCAGAGCTTCTGCTTATACTGATAGCTGGTGAGTGATTATAGGTACTACGTGGGTAAGGAATACGAGGAGGAATAGAAAGGAATGGAGTTTGAGAAGTTGATTCTGACCGAGAAGGTGTGGAAACTATTTGTATATTTGAAGATGGAGATGATGCCACGGATGAATGAAATGATGATAATGCAGCAGTGGAAGGAGTCGCCGCACCAGAAGAGAGTAATGGGGTGCACTCAGATGCTGGAAGATTGGCTATGCCTGCTTGGGCATCTTGCTTGCAAACAGGGCAGAATGATCTCCAGGTGGTGAGCCAGGAATCAACACAAACTGCATGGAACTCTGCACAAAAATTCAACAAAGAGTATGGAGTAAAAGTATAGAATAAAATACTAGCAAACTAATTGAAAGGCAACAAACTACTAGCAAATTTTTAATCAGCCAGGTGTCTTTCAGAAAACCAAATCTTATTCAACAAAGAATGCAAGAAATAAAAGTGGCCTTTAGCCATGCATAAAGTTGTGCAACTACTCCAAATATGCTTTGCACAATTATTATTCCCAAATCCCAAACCACCTCCAGGTTAAAAAAAAAAAAAAAAGAAGAAGAAAAGAAAAGAGAGCCAAAAAAAATAAAACTTGTAAAAAAAATGCTAATAAAAAAAGCTAGCAACTCTATTATTTAAATATTGATCTAAATTTTAAATAAACAAGTCGATGTGCCATTGACTGCCATTAGCCCAAATTTCATGTGGAATAATTGTTTTAACCCATGAAGTTTCATATGTGCAATTTGTGCTTGTCCTGTCAGAAGTATGTTACAGAGATGCAGCAAGGTTCTGGCGTTGGAGCTACCAAGGTATATCCAGTCCCATTTGATTACAAAAGAGCCTGATATTAATTTCATTTTCCAAATAAATGAGGATCATGCATTCCCTGTTAAGCTTAAAAAAAATCATCTAAAGCGAAATAAAGGGCATGTTTATTTTTTTTAAATAAAATGGCATATCCTAAGACAACAAAAGGTATCATTTGGCAATTAAGTGTGGTCTTTTGAGTGTTAGATGTGGGATCACTTGGGTATTGTGATGGAACAGTGCCCCAGTCCACTGGCAAGATGGGGGCATTTAGCTTAAAAATTAGGCCACTTTGATACTATGTTGGATAACTGAAGGGGAAAACAAGGAGTCTTAGAGAACAAGTATTATGTTGACATAAGCAAACTTAAGTGTTAATCATATCCAACCACATTAACATTGGCGAACATGTCCACTGATTTTAATAGGTAAATTTTGTGGAATCCCTGTCATGGTGACACCTTGCATGGAGAGCAGAATTAGTGCATTACCATTCCCGTTTCAAGTGACTGGACAGCAGAGGCATATTTAGTGTTTTTGTGTTCTCTTTTTCATTACAAACTTATTGTTCTGATACATAAAAAATGCGTTGAACTGTAAAGCCTCCAAAATATGCACAAGCTAGTAGCAAAAAATAGTATATGCCAAATTGGTTTAAGTATAACTATAGGAAGAAAAATCAATTTTAAGGATGCCAACTAGCTCAGTCAGTGAAGTCACTGGGTTTTGGAGACCTGGTTACCAACCCACCTTGGTTAAAACCCATCTACTCATGCCAATGCACCATGATTCCAAAATTTATTCCCTTGAACTGAAGGGAGCCAACTAATAAACATGCAAGAAAGAATAAAACTTATATGACATCTATGATGTGGAAACATCTAGAAAGTGTATGCATAAGGTATCATATCTATGCATATAAGCACACTTATATGTAGTCACATTCCTATAACAGTACCCCATCAGCAATTAGTTCTTGGATCTGTAAAGAAAAAAATGACTAAATAATGAGCTTAATAGCAAGTCATTATATTTTAAATATGTTTTCTTTCTAATACTGCACTAATACTCTCTAGAGTGAGCCAGAATACCATATTTTTATGCTGTGGCTGAGCTAGAATAATGAGTTCCAGAGCAGTCAAAATACCAACATATAACCCCAAATGATAGGGTCCAAAGCATACTCAAGCTAGAAATCCAAAATTCAAGATTTATCAAAGCTATTCATAAAACATATATACATCTCAAATTCTAAAACAAGTATGCCCATTCAATAAAAGTTTTGTAAATACATGAACATAATATTTGGTCATAAAAATTATATTTCCAGTTTACAATTTTGTTTTCCATTTAAAAGACAAGTTCATAAAACTCATGAATTGCAAGTTACTTAATGTATAATTGTTTTGATATCCATATTTAATCAAAGTAAATAAATGAAAAAACTAGGAAAGGCAAATCATTACTTACCTTACAAGCATACTTAGCAGATAAATCTAATGAACTTTGAAAATTTCCTTCAAAATCTAATCCAAAAATATATCATGTCAAAATATAACCATGATAAATTCTAAAATAGATAAGGAGAGTTGGAGGAAAGACAAGGCTTTTCCATAGATGGTAGTGTTTGGTGGCCTAGATTAGTCTAGTCTAGGTAATTCAACGGATCAAATCGTGAAACAAGTCCAATCAGGGTAAAGATAGTAGGACAAAAGTTGTCAATGGTGGGTCCAATGATGCCTGACAAAGATCGAGGTGGAGGCCAAGTAGATGGGAGTCATAAAAACATCATATCAAAATCCACTACGAAGATCGACCAAGGGGAATGGAGAGAGAAAGTGAGAGGAAGGGAACCTCCCTAGGATCCACCCAGATGTTTAGAGAGAGAAAGATAGAGAGAGAGCAAGAGAAAGAGTGAAAAATAGAGAGGAAAAAGGGTCTTCGTGGCCTTTTTTGGGAAAGAGGACGATGGGGTGGGAGGTGGTGGTCTAGTGGTGGTGGCGGTCCATGCTTGCCAAAGGATTGATGATAGGTGGTGATGATGACACCAGGTGACAGTGAAAATAGAGGAGAGCCATAACAAGGATTTTGATGATGGTGGCTGCACAATCGAGCCTCAGCTTTCTTGTCGGTGGTTAGGGTTTCAACATCAACCAAAAGATGTCAAGGAGAGAGATTGTTGGAGACCCACAAGGGTTGTTATTACAAAATAGGGGAGATGGGTGGATATGGAAATAAGGATTGAATTAGTAGTGGAAACCAAGCAATTCTTGGAGCGTTATAAATTGGTAGATGGGGGGTATGCCGGATAACGTAGGAGAGGCGGTGATGATGAGGTGAGGGCTCTAATACTTCGTCTCCAACAAGGTTTCAGGCCAAATTGGCAAGATAGAGACAGTGGAATGGCAAGGAATGTCCCCAAAGAGAAGAGAGGAAGGGGAGGTGCTCGACAATGGTGCATCTCAAGGGCGGGGGACTGGTTTAATAGAGGTAGGAGGCTAGGGTTTTCCTAGCCTCCAGTGAAGTCAAGGTAGTGGGAGTCCATCTCCTCCTTTGACTCGAACATAGAAGAGTTGATTTGGAACTCAGTTTAGGAAATCATGGCTCTATGGGTTATTTCAGTCACTAGGCTGGGTCTCATAATACTAAAACCTCATTATTGACAAGGAAAATCAATTTTTTTTTTGCCAAGCAGACTTAGGTATCTTATGCTAGGATCCTCTCTTGCCCAGTTTGTTTTAGCAAGAATAATGGTCCAAATTCATAAAAGGTCTCATCATTCACTTCAAATTGAGACTTAGTCTTCAAATGACACAAACTTCAACAAATCAATTGGCAAATGATGACATATAGATGGATAAGCTTCAGTTTAATGCTAAGGGGAAAAAACCATCGAGTTTTTCTTTTTCTTTTTCTCTGATTCACATTGTATACTCCAATATTGTCATGTCACCTCGAAATTATTGCTGCTACAGCCTTTTATGTTGTCTGGTTCAAAACCATTAGTATCATATTTCAAAAAATTGAAAAACAATCGATATCGTATCAATCGGTCTGGTCCAGCCAATATGCACCAATATGTCTGGTTCGCATTGGAATGGCCATTTCAGTATCCTAGCACCCCTATTGGTGCTGGTTTTACACCAAAACAGCAACATACATACATACATACACATATGTGTATATACATAGACATGCCAGTCATACTGTCACATATTGGTGGTTTTGGAAACCATGAACTCTCTAATTCTAACAATTCTCTGATAATTTCAAATCTAATGGTTCAGGAGTACTCTCTGCAATCTACAAAGCTCATATATCCCCATGATATTCTTATTTTATTTATTTTATTTTCTTAAGTGTGCATTACAAATGCCAGAATTGCTACTACAATGCAATAAAAAAAATATGCACTTGTTGGTTGGTGCAATTTATCTATCAATCAATAAAGGAATTCATGTAAGAAAAAAAATCATTTAAAACATGTTTTTAAGGCTTAAGCAACTTAAATCTTGATAAAATATGATGGTGATAAAATATGTCTACTTAAGAATACGAGATAGAATCATTACCAAAGCAGCTCTACATAGAAGGGCAGTCTAGTGCATAAAGCTCCATCATTGCAGGGTCAGAGAGGGTCAGATATACACAAGGCATTACCAACACATACAGAGAACTTATTTCTATTTTTTGAAAATGTGACCTCTAAGTCATAATGGAGCAACCTTACCATGGCACCAAGGCTCTTTTAACAGTCATATATACAAAATTCTGATAAAAATCCCAAACATCAAAAATCTACTTAGATTCGAAGGACTCATGCAAGTAAAATAATTTTCCATGAGTGATGTTGAACAGGCTCAAATGGTGAACAAATATTTTGCATAGATGCACTACATTGTTTTCAATTCCTACAAACTATCCATCATATGAATATGTTTAGGATGCATAAAAGGTGTTGTTCTTGGTCAAAAATTATGATGCCTGGTTATGCCATGACTACCATGTTGCACATATTTAAGGCTAACCTTTTAGTCACTTGGCACAGTAAGCAAAGACAATTAGCCTTCTTGCTAAATGAAGTATGAGCAAAAATAAAGTTGATTTTGTTATGGATAAGAGACATACTGTGACGGCATGGCAATATTCTAAGCTTCTCTCCAACTCTGTAGTCTTCTAGGCAGATAGCACACGTCGATGAAGTGCAATTATCTTCCAAAACAGACGTAAATATGAGACTTGGCATTGCCTTGACCAGTCGACTGCTCATCCCATGAAACTCTCGGACATTAGGAATGGTAGGCTGTTCACGCCTTATGCGGTGTCTGCGCACAAAAAAGCATGTAGCCAGAACAGCAGACATGGCGAGGAGTGATATGAAGGAAATAGCCATAATTGACCATGCTGAACTTTCAAAGTTTGGTATTATCCAGAATTCCACGTCTGTATGACCTGCATATTTCTTCAGTATCCCGCCTGAGGCCTTAGAGACAAACACAGCATTTATATGAATGCCACCTGGAGTTCCTGCCACTGTATAACTTCAATTTTTAGCTAATGAATTTATTATTAAGAAAAGAGTGACTATAAAATGCAACTAGCCAGGTCATGTGGAATTGCATCAGAGATAAGGTAATATCCTTAAGAGGCTAGGAGTGAGAAAATGCATAGCAGGAATATGATATAATGACCTAAAAGATTCAGTTCTTTGATTTTGATGTGCAAGTTAAATATTGTCAAAAATTATAAAAAGAGGATCATCAGGTCTGGTCATGCCATATGAGAACTACATATTACATGCAATAACTATTTTGTACTAATATCATTATGTAGCCATTGGCATTTTTGGAAGGATTGAGCTATGCTGGAAACCAGGAAAAGTGGGCTGCAAAAGTCTTTAGGACAAACAAACAGTGTGAAGCTAAGGGAAATTTGCACAATCAGAAAGTTAATGCATAGCAAATCAAATGAAAAATAGTTTGCAATTTTACAATTGTAGTATAGTGACATATCCAAGAAAATAAGGATTACAGCTAAAATAGTTCAAATTCATATCCATATAGATGAATGGTACCGATAGTTTTTAACTGGTCCCAAAAAAAAAAAAAAAAAGCAAATCTAAATGAAACATAGTTTGCGATTTTACGATTGTAATATGCTGGCATATCCAAGAAAATAAGGATTACAGCTAACATAGTGCATATTCATATCCATATAGATGAATGGTAGCGATAGTTTTTAAGTGGTTCAAAAAAAAAAAAAAAAGAAGAAACCAATAGGAAATGTTCTCTTTTTAAAATATGTGCAAAATTAAAAGACCGTGGTTCCCTGTCAATAATCTTATTTTCCTATTTATTGTCAAAGATAGCTTTAAGTACTTCCCAAGTCAAACTTCAAAGAACACAAAACTTGAACAGGCTTTTATAAAATTACTTGGTTGTGTAAAACAAATGGTTTTATCAAGTTCCAGGACAACATCAACTTGAAAGTCTTTTCCTTTTTGTGCTAACCCTTGTCAATTCCAACACTCTTACACATTAAATTAAGTGGAAATTAAAACAAATATTAACCAAAAAGACTTATTACTCATCCTACCATGTCAACATCAGTTCTATAGACAACACTTTGTAATCGGTTCCAACATTCCAAAATGGAAATTGTCATTATTTTCCTTAGAACCCCCATTCAAATCCTTTTTGCTCTCTACCTCTTTTCTTAAATCCTTTGACTTGATTCAATACCATTTTAACAGTTAAGCATTTTTTGGCATTGTTATATCCTTTTTCCTTTTTCAGAAATGCAGTGGGAATGCCAACTGCTGGGTTCAAATATAAACTTCTCCAAATATCACATGCACTGAGGAAAGGAGTGCCAACAAAAGGGCCCAGGTCCTGTTGGCACTAAATCATCCCATTTAATCTAGAACTGTAATTCAAGTATTTTGAATCAATAGTCAACCATAAAAATAACTAAGCTGGAAATTTTTCTAATTAATCCTTTGAATACTTCAACATAAGAAGCTCGTTATTAAAGTTATCTCACATTTTTCCCTGCATAAACATAATATCAGTTGCTATGCAGTAAAACACATCCCCAGATTTGATCATGGGAATGTTTTGTGCAGAAATTTAAGACTTATCTAAATTCAAGCACTAAAGCACCTCAACTAGAAGCTACAACTACAACCTCTAAAATAGCCAATATAGGGTCAGATATTTAATTCACGAGCATCAGCATATAATGTCTTCCAGGATAACTGAATTAGTGAAGGGAACCCATATTAAAAAAAAGGCATAGAGAAAATGTGCTTGTTGACAGTTTAGTTAATTCAAATATCTGTCAAATTTTTTACTTCTACAAATCCCAAAAACTAGATAGAAGAGGCTTCTTCATAAACAAAAAACACAGCCACTCAATGGACAGAATATATATATATATATATATATATATATAATATATATATATATATATGTAACAAGGGTCTGATCTGCAACTCATTTGCTAATTGCTAAAAAGTCTTGTCAAGCAACCATGTGATAAGCACAGGCCCAGAACATTGACAGCAAGTACTTCACAAAGCAAACTAGAAATTTATTTTAACTTTATTTTATAAATTTTCCGGATACATAAGTTACATTCAAGTAAATATCCCGACATTAATTTAAAATCTTGTCCATGAATCTACCTTTTCAAGAAAGGCCTATTATTTAAGTCAATTTTCCACATTGAAGTACCATATAGATGCTGATCTGGGCCTGCTCCAGGGCCGTTCCATGATATTTTGCTTTCCAATCTTTTTGGTTGTATTCATACTAGGCTTATATGAATGCTCTATCTTATCAAAAAAAAAAAAAAGTACCATATAGATAGTTGATGAAATTGCAGGAGCATTGTAACCAAGAAAACCATAACATTAATGGAACAACTAAAGGTCTAGCCTAATCCTGCTAATAAAAAAAAAAAGTTTCATCCAAAAATAACTTATCCAGTTTCAAGTATATACTAGATATATAACACAGAAACTTCCGGTAAACATCTAGTAGAGCTACTCGAGTACTTAAAAGCATCACCTCCCTACTTGACATCTGGATATGCTCCACATACTAAGCTCAGAAAACTTACTTTCAAATTCTAAAGTACTGCTGAACTTTGAAGAAGACAGGCCTTAACATTAGATTAAAAAAGAAGTACCCATCAGCCAATCGCCAATTCATGAATAAGTCCCAGCAAAATTTAATCAGAAAACAAGACACTAGTTTGAGATAAGTGTAATAGTGAAGAATATTCTACCTACTTTAAAAGGGAAAGATGATCAATTTATTAGCATGCATATAATTACATTTAAAGATACAAGAAGCAATTTAGAGAAAACTTCAATGTTGTCAGGCATTCTGAATTTATGATTCTAACATAGAGAAAGGGATGATCCTTTGGGTCATAGCTACATAAAAATGAATAAATATAATTAAAAGCTTTTGAAGTTAGAAACATTGTGACTAAAGCAAGAAAATTTACTTGAAATCAAGGGCCACTATCTTCATTGTCATATACAATAGCAGCCTTGAATCCAGCATTTTGTGCATGTCGAACTTTATCATCAAATGTGCACCCTCCTCTTATGATCAACACAAATGGAGGATTTGGCCCTTCTTCAACTTTATTTGTCAATAGAGTGCAGGCATCTTGAGGCTCAGCAAGATATAATACACCACATTCACCAGATCCTTTTATTGCCGGTGCTGGGAAAATAGAATGAAAACATGACTAGGGGACCTCATTAGTTACCATATACAAACATACTGAAAATGATTTCAGAAAAAATGTTGTTGATGCTCAAAAAGAATTGCATGATGGTCAGGTGAAAATTATGCACATGTATTTAACCATCAAAAACATGAAAACACCATTAACCGTACTCATCTATGCATTATAACTATCACACATTTGCCATTAAACAAGCTTTTTGGCTAAAACCTTTTTAATGTTGCAGACTTCCCTTTTCACAAACATAAGGATACTGAATTTGACTTCAACAACTCATAAAATTTGTTACAGTGATGAAATTCATGGAAGATCTTATTGGCACCTCTTTTATAATATGCTTGTTGACTTTGGCAAGATAAAATAAGGACAAATATCCAAACCAGGAGCATTTTTCTTTTCAAAATTAAAAATGTTACCTTGGTTTCACTGACACAACTTCTTTTCAAAACACCTTCAACTTTCTCCATGTGCTATAGAAAAATCAACCCTCCAGTTTAGGGCACTAATCCCTATTTCCCTATATAGGTTGCTAAAGTTCTCCACAAGTTCCCAGCAATCTTCTTTCTCCATATATAATGTTCCATGAACCTACAGGATTTGCATATTTCCTTCTTCTTGCATATTTCATGGTGATATCTCACATTTGAACCTGTTGCTGAGTGATCTCTATTTCTCAGCTATTTTCTCCATTTAGAACCATTTATTGCACTTGAAGTCTTCAATAAAAGCAGTGACTTTTATAAAAGTAATGACTACCATAGTAATGACTTTCAAATTTCCTCTACTATATTAATCTTGTAAAACTTGAAAGTCTTCCATGACTTGTTGATATCTTTGATCCATTGCTCTGATCACTCTCTCCAACCAAATTCTGAGTGCCTCCAAAACATATTCAAATTTTTAACCAATGACATCACTCAGTGTCTAAGCCACCCCCATTGCTCAATTTTGTTGCTTCGGGTTAATATGTTGTTTGACATTTTCCACCAATCCTAAAGGTTTTGCATCTTATTTTTTCACTTCTAAAATTCTGCATGATCCAACAAAGCTCCTAAAGCATCCCTTTTGATCAGCCAATGTGAAAGAGGCTTCCACCTTGAGGACTTCTCTGATAAAGTTTAGGACTATCTGCATTAACATCTGCTATGATTACTCAGTTATTCTTAGTTGATTTTTTAACCAATTTGCATAGGTTGCAGCTTGTGGTTTTGCTTTACTTTTTTAATGAACAATAGAAGTTTCAACATTAGATTACTTTTAGCAACATGAACATACTCCCCTTTAAGAATCAAGTCTTGCAAACTTTCTTATCAACACAATCTTTCACATTCAACATGGCATAGACCCTATGCTTCATCTTGTATCCAATCAAGAAATTCTACGTATAAAAAATCAACTATGTGCTAATTAAAAACTAGTATCAAACAACACAAAAACCAGGCAATAGAATGATATTATTTCACTCAAGATTTGAAGTTATCAGAATTAGTATCTAAAGTCATATAAAAAGGTTCTACTTCTCACCAAAAGTTGCCTCGACATCTTCGAATGACAATGACACGTTCCTCCCAATCAGCACCACGTTCGCATCTGCAAACCGAACCAGCAGACAAAGAAGAGTGCCAATAAATAGCACACTTCCCCCGGAATTCAGCAACCCCATCTCAACGAGCTCACAGAAAACACTTCTATTTAACACTGGATTTACCACCCTATACTGCTAATCACTCCAAAATACAACCTTTATTTCATCAAACGGCAACGACCCACCACCCATTCAGATTCTGCAAATCCCAGGCATCTTCACAAACGAATCAATAAATAAAACCGATAAAAATAATAATAACTTTTCGAAACGCGTGGATGATATTAAGAGAGCAAAATCAAAATTTTGGGGGCAAATCCAATCGTTATCGCATTTTGAGAAAGACAAATCGAAAGAGAGAGATCAGATAAGGGGAAAAAGAGAACCTGAGGTGTCCGGATGAAGAGAAGAACCCTAGGGACTACGAGAATAGAAACATCGGCTTCCATGAGCGAGAAAGAGGAGATCGAGGGGGAGAGCGCTGGTGCACGTTAAGGAAAGCGGCGGAACAAGCTGGCAGGGGAACTCGAGGGGACCTGGATCTCTCCTCGCGGCTTCGAGCCTATCCGCCAGGCGCCCCTAGAATTCTCTAATTATTATTTAATTAATTCGATTAATTGCACGAAATTGGAGATGAAATAGGAGAAAAAACTAAATATGGACAAATTAATACTGGCAAGTGGATGGATGGTGGGATATTCGTTTGGGTTGGAGCGAGCATATACGGTGGCAACGGTAACACCATTCGTATAAAGGATCGTTGGGTAATGATTTTGTGACGTAGGTGATGGAAGATGTTGAGTGGTTGAGATTAAATCTTATAGGATATCCAATGAACTCGAAAATTATTGTCTATGCATTGTGGACTATGATCAGCCAGCAATAATTGTTGATTTTTATGGACCACATTCGATAAATACATATCTTAATATATTTTTATAGAATCCATGGTCGTGATTAATTATGTGTATCACTATATTGATGCATACAGTGTAGATAATAATTTTTTCAAAAGAGATTTAAAATTTGAGATTTATCTTGCGGCTCATTGATAGATGCAAATGTCTAATTGCCTACTTGTTTCTTGGCATTGGCATGCTTTTCTGGCTTATGAAATATACATTGAACCATGTTTTGTTGAGTAGCTGTCAAGGATACTTGGATCGTTATTTTTCCTTGTGTCCAAAAGAGATTAGTTTCGTCTGGAAACTGGTAAGATCTTGGGTGCCTTGTCAACTTGGAAGAGACCCGTTGGCAGCATGTGTCAAGTGATCCATCACCTGGTTGTTAGAGATACAATAGGGAGAAATTTAAGTACTCAAAATTGAGTAATTAGGATGACAAGGCTAAATGTGCAATTGCAATTTAGATATTTAGATGTGGAGCTTGCATGCATCAAACAAATCGGGATAATTTGACGAAAGGATTATTTATAATAATCATGTTTCTAATGGGATAATAGATGATATACATCAAGGGACAAGTTAAATGGGAGTATCATCTAAACCTAGAACAACCTCTCTGATTTCGAATAGCTATGTACCATACCTGCTGTGCAAGAATTAGTTTAAATTTATTTCTTTTTTTTTTCAAGTAATTGGTCCATGTCTACATCATCTATTATGTTGGTGAAGACCATTGACATCATTCATGTACAAGGTACCAAGTTAGATCAATGATTGTGTCATATTATATGGAAGGGGACAATTTTTACTTCTTATTTAATGTGAACCAACCATGATCAAATGGAAGACTACATGGTACAAACTAGTAACAAAAGAAAATTAACTAAAGGAGCTTAGGATTCCATGGCAATTGTTGGTTAAGAATATATTCCAATAATTCATGCCATTATTTTTTTTTTTTTGAAAAGATTCCATGTTCTCTCAACTAAAAGAAAATTTGTATCATAGAGAGAGGGGATGGATTAATGAAGTACTGAAACTTTGGCATGAAGTAGTGGAGCATGGGCATGAGATATCAACAATTAGATACTGACCGGTGCACTCAAAAATCCAAATATACATAAATCTTAATCCTTATCTCTTTTTTTTTTTTTTGGATAAAATCAGAATTCATTCATACCAATCTAAAAAAAATATATTATGAATTAGAAAACATAATATATGAAAAATCAAAAAGAATATCTAACATAGCAATTCATAATGTAATTTTATATGATTAACTACCTATGCAGTCGTTCAATCGACAACACTGTTAGCTTTCTAGAATTTGTTGGATTAGACAACCACATTTTTTTTCTTTGGTAAGAGATTAGATAACCATTCAATCACTCAATCCTTATCTGTACCACCTACATCAAGATTTCTTTGAGCTCCATGAGAAACTAAAGGCAAAGAACATACAATGAGCTCACATGATCAGGATTGCTATGCGCCTTTCTTGGTTCTCTCTAGATAGCTTTACCAGCCGACAGCTACATTCTTATCAGATATATGTCATTTCCCTTGATGGGAAAAAAACCTTATCCATGCTAAGAAAAAGTTCGGTGATATTACATGAATGTCCTTTGCTTTATAGGTAATTTGCCCGTCTTTATCAGCTGAGAATTATCATTGTACAAGTGGGTGGGGCCCCTTCCACTATTTTGTATTTATGAAATGAACCTGGCCAGTGGCGAAGGGCCTTTTGGCACTTTCCAGTATCATCTTTAGTCGGCACATAGAATATTAGCGGACTTAGGTGGCTGGGCATTGTGATAGGTACCTTCAACCATTAGTCCTCAAAAATATTTGAGCAAACCGGCTACTGAGTAGCAATGATGAGTGGATGACTGCAAAGTAAGGAAACTATTGAAATAGACTTGCCGAAATATTTTTTTGGTATGAGATAAATATATTTTTCAAGTTCCAAGTTGGGTGCATATCGGGGAAAATTATTACAAATCAAACAATTTCTTGGTTTTAAAAATAATTAGTATGTAAACTAATCTTAAACAGGAAGATTACACATCTATATATTGGCTTGCCAAATACCTCTTCAACCTTCAAAAAGTGGAAATAGTCTTGAGTAAGAGCCCAAATGCCATTTTGGCTGCCTAATATGCTATTCACACAAGGGCAGTCAAGATCCTTATATGTCTCTCGGGAACCATGTCCTCAAATCTCTTACTTGTTATTCCTTTTTTTTTTTTTTTTCCCGAATCCTCGGGCCTCCATTTTATCCTAGTTTGTTCATGCCCAGCGATCAAGGGCAAATCCAAGAGAGACTCTAAGAGATGGCCTTGGCACTCAACTGTGGAATCTGATCAAGTATCAAGGTTTTGATCTCCTATGAAACTACTGTCTCAAGATCAGGCAAGCCCATGATCTTTTCCCACAAATCTCTTTCTTTTGATTTATTGCATGTTTCTTGTTGTTTTAGATTAAGCAACAATTTTTTTTTTTTCCCCAATATCTTGATGGATGTGTTATGGGCTAATGTGGAAGATAATATTTGGATGGTGAATTATAAACAGGTGATTTAAGAAAAAACACATTAATAGAAGGTTTCATTTGCAAGGTAGAAAAATTTGATGTGTTTCTTATTGGGAGTTAGTCTTGATTTGGAAGGTCTTTTGCCATCTACTTATAATTTATTTTCATGATTAATTGTTTATAATCTCATGGTGGTAAATATTGAAGGCTCCAATTTGGATGACATGTAGACTGACATATTGAACAGAAAAAATGAAACAGGGCTAATAAATTGTAAAAGAGGTAAGGGTCTAAGCTTAAGGGTATAGAGGAGATGGATGCAAAGCTTACATTAAGAAAGGTTTATGACATTATGTGAGTGGAATGCACGGAGAATTCAAATTGGCCAAATGATATTGACAATTTTATTAAGAACAAAGATTTATGATTAAAAAAAAAGGTTAGAAATGATATTGGTGAAACTCATGAAACAGGCCATATAAATTTAATTTACAACTAATTAATCACTTGTTTGCTTTGCTTCCAATGCTAATGCTTTGGCGAGGGGTCATTGAGAGGAGTAATTGGCTTGCCATAGTTTTCTTGTTCAATTGGTTTAGAGAGGAGACTCTTTTGCTTCTTACTCTTGATGCAAAAAAAAAAAAAAAAGAAATGAAAGATGCTAGTGAAAAACTATGAGTAGAATCCTTGCTTTACATAAAAATTCATGGAAAATATTGCAGGAAAGGATCTTGATTTTTTTTTAGAAGACTATTTTGGATATGGATAAGATCTAAATGGATCTAGCTTTGATGTTGCATTGCTAACTCATTAATAATGTACCTCTAGCTACATTGTTTATCATTTTAATCCTCTTGTTCAAGTTGCCTCTTCTCTTACCATCACAATAATGAGATATGAGTTCCATATTTACTTTTAAACCCCTTTTTTTCTAATTAGAAGTTCATTTTTTAAGGACTAAACTATCATTTCAGGACCTAAACTTTTAGGTAACGTTCATTATAGGACATTAACTATTAGAGATCCCAAATATGGATATACTCTTTTAAAAAACTTTCAGATAACAACGAGAGCTAATACTGTTGGAGGATGTTAATAGAATAGATCACGTGACTTACATATGAGTCCCTTAAATCTAATGTGGCATGACTCCATCTGACGTAGGAAAATAAAAAAGAGAGAGAAAATAGGAAAAAGGAGAGAGAAAAGGGATTGGAGATGAAACGATAAGGAAAGAAAACATAGATGTTGTACTTGAACAGATGTTGAAGTTTCTATCTTCGTCTCTGTATAAGAACATAGACAAACTCAAACGAAATCGATCTCATTCTCGGAAGATCGATAAAAGCTTGGGAGCTATCTGATGGTTGGTGAACTTGGAGCGGCATTCTTCGACTGGTGAGAACTAAAATTAAAATTTTAGATTTTCAATTTTCGATTTTAATAAGAACAATTGATTTTTTTTTAAATTAGAAGTTTATTTTTTAAAAAATAATATTATAAAGCTAATTACAGTTTTGTACTTCATTACAATGTTTGGTTAGTTATGGGGGAGGAGTGTTGCTTGTCTATTGGACAAGGTTTTCAAATTCCTCACCTTTTATTCCATTTTCTCCTAGTTCTTGAGCTTCTATTTAACCTAGCTTGTTTGTGTCCGACGGTTAAGATAGAATTTGAGAGAGAGAGAGATTTTGAGAAACAATCATGACATTGATGGAATCCGATCAAGGTTTTGATCTCCTCTAAAGCTGCTTTCTCAAGATCAGGCAAGCCTACAATCCTTTCCCATGAATATCTTTCATCTTCTTAGATTCAGATTCAAATCAAACAGACATAAGGATTAGAAAAATGATGCTAGTGTTTGTTTAATATGCACTAGATTAATTTGATCCATCACATTTGTTTTCACTTGGAGGCTTTAGTAGTTTTGGTCTTATGATTTACTACATGTTTCTTGTTATTTTGGATTAAGCAATATTTTTTTTAATATTTTGATGGATGTGCCATGGAATGATACAGAAGGTGATATTTTTGATTGGGAACTATAAATAGATGATTTAAGGGGAAAAAAATGCACATTAATAGAAGGTTTTGGTTACCTAGTAGAAAATTTTAATGTGTTCCACATTGGGAGTTTGCTTTGTTGGAATGTTTTTTGTGATCTATTCGTAATTTATTTTCATGATTAATCATTTTTAATTTCATGGTGGCAAATATTGAAGGCCCTAGTTGTGTCGACTTTTCGGACTGTTAGCCCTGCTAATTTAGAAGGGGTCCAAGGGTCCCTGGCTGCCTTTGTTGTGTAGCACAATCAGACCTGTAGATTGATATATTGAACAGAAAAATTGGAGAGCTCATAAGTTGCAAAAGAGAGAAGGGCCCAGGCTTAAGGGTACCGAGGAGATGGATGCAAACCTTACATTGTTAATTGGGAAGTTGTACAAGCTAGGAAGTCAGGAAGAAGGTTTATGACCATGTGCGATTGGGGCTCATGACAGGAGCGGATGAGAAATTCCAATTCCCAAATCATATTGACAAGTTTATTAGGAGTGAGTGGTTTATGATAAAAATTGAATTTAAAGTTGGAAGTGACGTTGGTTAGACTCATGTAATAGGTCATATAAATTTTGCAGCTAAGTTCTTGCCTATTTTGCTTCCAATGTTAATGCACTAGCTAAGAGTTGTTAAGCAGACAAGTTGGGATTGCTCTAGGTTTTCTTCGGTTCAACAATTTTAGATAGTGTCTTTTGCTTTTTACTCTCAATAGAGAAAATGATAATGATGCTAGTTATTGCGATCAAAATCTCATGGCTCGGGCAATCGATCTCTGCTCTCGCATATGTGAGGTATTACCCGCTTTGGCCTCTGGCCACTATGATACGAGAACTCACTATTTTATCCTTCAAAAGGCGTTTCACGAAAGAGAGAATGTCTCATTTAATATAAGCCAGACTCCTCCTTAACTCACAACTAATATGGGACTAATAATGTCCTCACTCCTACACCATAATATAGCCCTGAGTCAAGGAGGACTCTATGCAAGGTTATGAGAGGTGCACCACAGTCCGTCGGAGGCATAAGCCCTTTCTCTAATGCCAATTTGTTGCTATCAGGAAGTCGAGCTGGCTCAAGCAGCTAAGTTGCTATTCTCTTACAATATTAGCCCCCCCAATCAAGGGGAAGTCTGATTTATAGAGAATGAAATATTCTCTCCTATGTGAGGCATCTTTTAAAGAGCAAAATCATAAGATTCCATGCCATGGGTCAGAGACCGAAGCGAACAATACATCACACATATGGAAGCGAAGACTGATCCATCTAAACTGCGAGCCCTTGACTGCAACACTAATGAAAATGAAAAATTATTTTCTTAGCATGCAAATTAGCAGATAATACTGAAAGAAAGGACCTAGACTTTTTAAGAAGATTATTTTGGACATGGATAAAGTTAAGGTGCATCCTACAGTTGCTTCTATCATTTTTGTTTTTGATAAATGCTCTTATCTTTCTAAGGTTTGAGTTGCTTCTGATGTTGCATGGCTAACTTATTAATATTGTGCTTCTTACAACATGTTTTATCATATTAATTTTTTTGTGTAAGTTGCCTCTTCTCTTATCATCATAATAATGGGATCAGAATTTCTCATTTACTTTTTGAACCTTTTTCTTTAATATGAATTCGTTATTTGTAAATGATATCTTATGTACTTCATTACAAAATTCAGCTAGTTGCAGAGGAGGGTATTTTTGATGTAATATAGAGGAGGTTATTGCTTGGGTAGTGATGAACTGCTGGTATTTTTTTGTTTTTTTATGTAATGCATTTTCAAATGGCAATTTGGCTTTTCTATTCCAACCCTTATTTATTTATTTATTTTTTGGGTAGGAGATTGCCCGAAGGCCTCTTACTTTATAAAGAACAGTTTACAGATCATTCTCAAAGTAATGGGACAAATATCAAAGAAGAATCCGAGGCAGTTAATTATAAACAATAGAGCACATTCTCAGAACCAAAAACATGAACACATCTTGTTGGGACGATTCAGCCGACCTCTTGATTTCGACTTACGATCGACCTAATAAGCATGACTTACCAACTATCAATAGGTTAGTCGACTGACAGTCGGCTATCCGCAAATTTGATGGGCTCCAACTATGACGACTTGACTCATTTCAGATCGATGACCGTCGGTATATCAGAGTTACCGACCGATAGTCATTTGGACTTCCATAACTACCGACATACGATCGACATATCTCGATTACTGATATATAGTTGGCTCACCTGAAACTGCCAGTGCAAAAAGTGCATAATGGTCAGAACATGATCAGTGACGGGTATAACCATCCATCTCACTATCACTTAATGTCGGAACGAGTGGGACCTACATGTCTAATCATTACAAATGGTTATCAACTACTCGTCTATAAAAAGAGGTAAATGAACAGCATTTAGTAAGATAATTCTGAGCTGATACTCTGCCATTCTAAATACTTATCTGCTATTCGTTACTCTCCACTGACTTAAGTATCGGAGGGTCTCCGTCGGATACAATTTCGATCAGTGTGGACTTTATTTTGTAGGTATTTTTCATCGATAACAAGTACAACAGGAGATTGATCGCAACAGATTGACACGTCAAGTAAAGAGAGAATACGAGCAACCATGGCTAAGATCAGAGCTCAGCATTTAACAGGATCCGTGAGGTAATCTTTCAGTCGAGAAGATATTCCTCCTTCTCCTCCATTGGCAGAGCCCAGCTTTTCACATTCTATAGTTACTACAGACGCACAAATTGTTGTCTTGATGCAGCAAATGAAGATGTTAACAGAAGCAGTTCACAACCTCCAACAGCAACAAATACAACAGTAGTAGCGACCGTCGGTGGCTCATTCAGTGCCGTCTAGGCACAGCCACCATCCTCCACGATGTTCATCCTCTTCATCTCTAGAACGATGACCATCTCGACATTCTCATCGAGTTGAGCAACTGCGTTCTCGGCATTCTCGCCACATCGCCCATCCTTCACGACAATCTCCTTCTCCTTCCCATGTACATAGTATCAAGAAGGAAAAAAGATCGCATGAACCTTCTCCTTCTCCATCTTTAAATTCTTTGGGAGACTCTACCTCCAGATTATCTCAGCAACGACGGCTCGATGACTACGAGCATAAATTCAAGAAGATTGACCGCTAACTTGTCCGACTTCAGGTGGAAGGTCGGAGGTCAATCAGCGATTACGACTTTTATATTGCCCAACTTCTCTCTCAGCGCATCCTGGACAAGCTGATTCCATCTCGATTCAAGATACCACAGATGGAGCTATATGATGGCTCCACTGATCCAATTGATCACCTGGAGAGCTATAAGGCTCTCATGATGATCCAAGGAGCAACCGACACCCTCTTATGCATCGACTTTTCGGTGATTATTCGGAAGGCTGCTCGAGCCTGGTATTTTGGACTGCAATCAAAGAGCATAAACTCCTTCGAACAGCTCGAACATTCTTTCATAGTCAATTTCAGCACTAGCCAAAAGGTGCCATAGACATCAGACAGTCTCTTCTCCATCAAGCAAGGTGAGACAGAGACATTGAGAGATTTCGTGACTCATTTCAATGCAACCACTCTTGAGGTCAGAGACTTCAATGAAGATATTGCCATATCAACCATGAAGAGAGATTTGAGGAGATCCAGATTCACTTATTCTCTGGATAAGACTTTCCTTCAGACCTATGCTGAACTCTTGGAGCCCGCATACAAGTATATTCGCGTAGATGAGAGTGCTTCTAACTGACGCCAGGCAGAAGGAAAAGGTTAGAAAAAGAAGCAAAAAAAAAGTGAAGCTCCGATCGAGTCAAGTCGATCAACCGCCAATAAACGAGCTTTACTTCGATGATGAAATTCAAGGCCGAACAACTATGGCAGGTATGACTCCTATACTCCTCTTTCTGCTCTCCGAGTGTAGATCTTGATGGAGATTGAAGGAGAAGAGTATCTATGACATCTCCTGTCGATGAAAGCACCACCGAGGAGTCATGACAGGAAGAAGTATTGTCGGTTTCATCGTGATCACGATCACAATACCGAACAGTACATTCAATTCAGGGATGAAATAGAGGCCTTGATTTGACGTGGCTACCTCAAAAAATTTCGACAAGATCGTCTGACTCAACCTCCTACCGACCAACAGCCTCAGCCACAAGCTAAGCAGATAATCAACAATCGATCAATGGTAGAAGTAATCAATATGATCTCTGGATGATCGAAGGACTGGGGGATAACTTTCGATGATGATAGCGAATTATGATGTAAAAAAAAAATTAGTTGATAATGGAAGCTCAACTGATGTTCTTTTTTACTCGACTTTCTCTCGAATGCGACTACCGACTGACCGACATAGAAGAGTCTCGATACCATTAGTCGGTTTTACTGGAGATGCAGTTACCGTGGAAAGAGAAATAACTCTTCCTTTAACCGCAGAAATAGATTCACAACAAAGTATTGTTCTTCTAACATTCACAGTCGTCCGAGTTCTGTCAGCTTACAATGCCATACTTGGATGACGTGGACTTAATGTCCTGAGAGCAGTAGCTTCAACATACCCTCACTGGTTCGATTTCCAATAAAAAATGAAGTTAGAAAAATATAAGGAGATCAACAACTTGCTCGACATTACTTTTTGATCTCTATAAAAAATAATCAAACTGAAGATTCTTTGTCCATTGATAAATTGGACTAAAGAGAAAATAAAGAAATGAGTGAACCGATCGAGCAACTGATTTCTATCCCTTTAAGAGAGAAAGATCCTGAGAAGACGGTCCAAATTGGATCACAATTATCTGATCTGGAGCGATAATAACTAGTGAATCTACTAAGAGCAAACGTTGATATTTTTGTCTGATCGATAACCAATATGTCAGAAATTTCTTCGAAAGTAATAACCCATCGATGGAATATTAATCCTAAAGTTAGATCGATGAGATAAAAGAAAAGATCTTTTGCTCCTGAAAGGTAGAAGATCATCGACGAAGAGGTCGACAAGCTCCTCGTAGCTGGCTTCATTAGAGAAGCTAATTATCTCGATTCGCTTACCAATATACTGATGGTGAGAAAAATTAATAAAAAATAAAGAATCTGCATCGATTATATAAATCTAAATGAAGCTTATCCGAAAGACAGTTTTTCTTTATCAAAGATCGACCAATTAGTTGATACGACTTCGAAATACCGACTCTTAAGCTTCATGAACATTTTTGCAGGCTATAATCAAATTCGGATGGCATCCGAAGATGAGGAGTACACTGTCTTCATAACCGACAAAGGTATCTACTATTACAAAGTAATATCATTCGATTTAAAGAATGCCAGAGCTACTTATCAATGACTGGTCAATAAACTATTCAAGATGCAAATCGGATGAAATATGAAAGTCTACATTGATAATATGCTAGTGAAAAGCCTCCAAACTTCTGATTATGTTCAAGATTTAGAAGAAGTCTTTAGCACATTTCGACGACATCAGATGAAATTGAATCCGACTAAGTGTGTATTTGGAGTAACTTTCAAATTTTTTTTTGACTTTCTTGTATTACAATGAGGAATTGAAGCCAATCTTGAAAAAATAAAGACTATCATCAACATGAAGCATCCAAGCTTCAAGAAAAAGATACAACAACTTAATGGAAAGATCGTTGCACTCAGTCGATTCATCTCAAGGTCGGTAGAAAGATACTTGTCCTTCTTCAAGACCTTGAGACAAATAAAAGACATCTTATGGTCAGACGAGTGTCGACAATCTTTCGAAGATCTACAAAGATATCTGGCATCTCCACCATTGCTTACAAAATCAAAGATTGGAAAAATTTTATATCTCTATTTGACGACTTCGACAGAAGCAATTAGTTAAGTACTCGTCCAAGAGGATGAAAATCGAATTCAACGATTAATTAACTATACTAGCAAGATACTTCATAATACTGAAATAAGATATTCAAGAGTAGAGAAGATGATTTACGCTCTAATCATATCATTACAGCAACTTCGTCCGTACTTCCAAGCACATCCTATAGTCATCTTGACAGATCAGCCGTTGAAGATAATTTTATACCGATCTGATACTTCAGATTGAATGGCGAAGTAGACAATAAAACTCAGTAAGTTTGATATTCAATATCGTCTGTGACCGTCAATGAAGGCACAAGTTTTGGCCAATTTCATCATCGAGTATACTATAACTGACAACAACTCTGAGGATGAACCTAACAATAAATTAAAGCAAGTTAAAACTCCTGAAGCCAACTTAATATCGGTGTGGGTGCTACATATCGATGGAGCATCCAATGCATGAGGTAGTGGAGCCGATCTCATCCTCATCAATTCTGAAGGGATTGTAACCGAATATGTCCTTTGATTTAATTTTAAAGCTTCAAATAATCAAGCCGAATATGAAGCTTTCCTAATCGGCTTGAAGATTGCCAAAGAACTTGACATAGATAACCTAAAGGTCTTCATCGATTCACAGTTGATTGTCGGACAAGTCAAGGATGAATTTGAAGCCCGAGATCCCATTATGATGAAGTACCTTCAGAAAGTGAAAGATCTTACATCAACTTTAAAATATTTTGAGATCTTTCATATTCCAAGAAGGAGAATGCTCGAGCTGATATATTTTTCTGACTTGTAACCACTTCATTCAACTCGCTGGATCGGACATTCATCGAATGTCTCGAATAGCTGAGCATTGACAAAGTCGAAGAAGTACTGCAAGTCAATGACAAGTCAAGCTAGATAGATCCGATTATCCAGTACCTGACTGATGGAACTCTACCTACAGATTCTTCAGAAGTCAAATGACTAAGGTGGATGGCCTCACAATATATCTTGATGAATAGACAACTTTATAAAAGGTCATTCTCTCTTCCCTTACTGAAGTGTTTGAGACTAGCGGATGCCGACTATGCACTCCGAGAAGTTTATGAAGGAATTTGTGGAAATCACTTGGGAGGCAAATCTTTGGCTTATAAAGTTTTACGACAAGAATATTATTGGTCCACCATGAAGAAAGATGCAGCTGAACTTGTCCGAAGATGTGAACCATGATGGAAATATGCTAATATACAACATCAAACGGTCAGTCAACTGACATCAATTGTTGCACCATGACCCTTCACATAATGGAGAATCGACATACTCGGTCCTTTCTCTCTGGCATCCGATCAAAGAAAGTTCATTGTAGTTGCCATCGATTACTTCACCAAATGGATAGAAGCTGAACATTTGGCATAAATCATCAAAAATAAGATGAAAGACTTCGTTTAGAAGTCAATCATATACAGATTCGATCTACCATACACCATCATCACCAACAATGGTCGATAATTCGACAATCAAAATTTTAAAGAATTTTATGAAAATTTCATATTACGCACAAACTCACATCAATCGGCTATCCACAATCCAACGATGAAGTAGAGGTAATAAACCGAATAATCCAACATGATCTCAAGACCAGACTGAACGAAGCTAAAGACCTCTAGGTGGAAGAGTTATATCCGATCCTGTGGGCATATCAGACAACTTCTCGAATATCGATGGGAGAATGGCCATTCAACCTAGTTTATGGGACAGAAGCGATGATTCTACTTAAGACCGAATTACCATCAGCAAGAGTAGAATAGCATAATAAGCCAAGCAATTCAGAATGTCGGAGAGCCGATTTAGATTTACTTTCGAAAGTCTGACAGCAAGTTTAAGTTCGGATGACAACATATCGGTAGAGAGTGATCCGATATTATAATTCAAAAGTCAAGCCAAAGGTTTTTTGTCCAGAAGATCTGATCCTAAGAAAGGCAGAAATTTTAAAGCCTCTGGATCAAAAAAAATTATCTTCAAATTAGAAAAGATCCAATAGAATAATTGAGACACTTCGATCAAGTGCATATCGGCTAGAAACTCTTGATGGAATGACTATTCTTCAGATTTGAAATATTGATAATTTAAAGATGTATTATCAATAAAATTATTCTTATGTACAATGTTCAAAATGAAACATTGGAATTCAAAATTGTGAAACCTTCGATCAACTGCATCTACAGAATGATATTAGATCGATAAACAATCTGTCAATTTTTACCGACTACATCCTAGTTTTTCACTGTAAAAAGTGACTTACAGACTATATCTCGATTTTTTACTGCAAAAACTGACTTTAGTCAAATGGCTATTCATGTCGACTTAGCTTTAGCTAAGCTAAACATTATACTGACTCGATTCTGATCGAGTAGAAAATATACCGACTTGACTGTGGTCAATCGAAGGATATTCGACTTACCATCATCTATCAAATATTTAAATATACCGACTTGACTACCGTCAGTCGAAGGATGTTCGGCTTATCACCGACTATCAAATATCTAAATACCTAAAAGCTATATAAGATATGTCAACTGACATCCGACTAATGAATAAACTCTATTACAGTAATCGCTGGACATCCAACTCACCGATAAAAATTCGATTGTCCGACTTTGATTCTATGACATTGACAGAACAAGTGCAAAGAGAAGATTCTGTACTCGAAAAGTTTTTTCATTCATTGAAGAAAGAAATTATAAAATTGGGCCCAAGATCCGATTACAAAATTGAACTTGATTATAAAAAGAAAAAGAAAAATGTTGCACTGGTCACCAGTCGGTTTCTTCATTTCCTTGCTCCGATGCAGCCTCGATGGTTGGAGAAGGTTCTAGTGCAGCCGATGCATCTTCTCCTATCGATGCAGCGGTCTCCTCAACATCCTCTTCTCCGAACAAGAAGGGACAATGCTGCTCAGGTCCAGGTTCGGATATAACTTTCCGACCGTATCTCTGCCATCCTCAAATCCGATGCAGTAGGAGGCGAATCCTCCTTAAGAATTTTATCCTTAAATTTTTTGAATCCTTGAAATTCTCGATAGTCAGACTCAGGACGTCTCTCACCAACTCAGCTTCAGCCTTCATAGAGGCTGACTCAGCATCGGCCAGTGCCAACCTCTCCATGGTGGCTCGATGCCTTCCACGCTCCGCTTCTAGTTTTTCAATCCATCCATCTCTTTCTCTCCGGAGCTGACTGATGGAATATTTCTTGCTCCTGATCCGGGACTCGAGAGATGTGATGTTTTGATGAGCCGACTCAAGTTTGGCTCTGGAGGATTGTAGGTCGGCCGTCATACGGGTGATCTTTTCTTGGAGCATCTTCTCCCGTTCAGTTACCATCTGAAGTTGTTCGACGGTAGCAGTCTTTTCGGCATTGACGGCTGTCACCTTATCCATCCATGCCTAACGAAGCTCGACGATCTTTCAATATCCGCTCTCTAGAGCATACATATTATGCGCCACTGAAAGAAAAGTTAAGTCAGATTTTTAAAAAAAAAGGAGAAAGGAATATCAAAAACTTACCCCAAGCATCGTCGGGTAAAATGAGGAAAATATTTCGGACACCATTCGATTTCTCTTGTTCTCCCTATCAGTCAGGAGAAGTGCAGCATCGATGAATCGTCTGGCCAATGATGGATTGGCCAAGACTGACTCACCAGTAGGGATTCTGATGTCGAAGAGGATGGGGAGGCCTGCAAACGACCTATCGTCGGTGGAAGTAGCTGGCGCCTTTCTCCGGTCCCCAGTCGGCGATCGTGCACTTGAGATTGCCACGAAATCAATATTTGATGGTGCTTGAGACTGCTCCACTAGAGGAACAGCTGGCGCAGCAGCAAATTGTTCGAGTTTGATCGTGACTTCTGATTCGGCCCGAACCCCTATTGATAGAGCCACTGATGGTTCTACCGTGGTATCTTCGTCTCTTACCATTCTGACTTCAGCAGATGGTACTTTAGTCTTAGGAAGCATTGTCAAAGCCGACAACGCTATAATCAGCTCAGGAACTATCACTGACGGAACATCGGGTTCCCTTGCCGGTATCGACTGGGAATCAATCCAACTTTTTTTGATGGTCAGAAGGATCCAGCATCGGTCGCTGCCCTCTTCTTGGCAGTATGCAAGCAGATGTCAGCAGTCGAAACGCATGCCCTCATCCATATAGCTGCAATAAAAAATAAAGATCAATACAAAATTCAGAAACAAACAAAGAAAAAAGTGAAGAGACCGACTATGCTATACTTAAAGAAGTTATCAAGCTAAGTCAGGCATCATAGAGAGCCTGCTCGATCATCAGCTCTCGTTGAGGTGGAACTTTCATATCTTTTAGTCGGAGAAAGTCTTTTCGATCGACAATATCTACCTGATCATTCTCATTAGGGCGGTTCTCAAATTGCCCCAACACGAACGAAAGCCCCAAGGAGATGAAGAAGAGGTAAAAAAAAATTGATTCTTCCATCTATGAATGGACGATTGAAGATCGGAGATAAAAGAAAGATCCTTCCTCGAGTTGAAAAATCACCAACCTTTGGCCTTGGGGTGAGGACGAAGAACAAAGAAAGCTCAAAAAAGAGAAAGACGATGATCGGTCGGGATAAGATGACATAACAAGATAAAACTAATAATCAGTCGGATGGAGTTTGGAGCTAGCTGAGTAGGACAAAGATTGTAATAATCAAGAAGATTTCAGACGAACTTCGAAATAAAAAGTCGAAGACCAGTCCGAAGGTCCTCGACATAGAACGCAATTTGGTCCGGAGGAGGGGAGTTCACCCGATCGGTCGGACTAGGAGCGAAAAGCTGATATTGCTCCAGAATATAGTACTATTCTCAGAGCCGTTCGATATTGGGTCCAGATAAGGAAGAGATTTTCATCTTTGGACCCAAAGGAGAATCGTCGATCGGATTCTCCGACTGACTATCTTGAGAGGATGAAGCTTTCTTACTTTTACTTGCCATTGAAAATGAGAACTTAAAAGAAAAAAAAAATCCTAAGAGAAAGGAATGAGAACTCGATCTGGAGCTAAAGATGATGCAAGGAATAAAAAAACTTAGAAAGCTCCTAACACTGGGGCAGAACCTTCTACTGCAGAAAAGAATGACGAATGCAAAAGCAAAAAATCCAAATGAAAGTGACTTCATATATAGGACCCCATAACGATCCAGATGAAATCATTTAAATCAAGATTTTTTTAAATGTTGACACGTGGCTACATCAGAACCGACTATTGATCAGACGGTTCGACGCACCTACTCCTA
>NC_025993.2:9448712-9449896 GCF_000442705.2 Elaeis guineensis
AAAATAAGAAAAAGAGAGAAAATAAGAAAAAGGGGAGAGAAAGGGCTTGGAGACGAAACCATGAGGAGAGAAAACATAGATGTTGCACTTGAATGGATGCTGAAGTTTCTTTGTCTCTGCATAAGAACACAGACAAACCCAGATGAAATCGATCTCATTCTCGGAAAGACCGACAAAAGCTTAGGACTATCTAACGGTTGGGAACTTGGAGCGACGTTTTTCGACTGGTGAGAACTAAAATTTGAAATTTTAGGTTTTGATTTTCAATTTTGGTGAGAACAATTGATTTTTTTTTTAAATTAGAAGTTCATTTTTAAAAAATGATATCATAAAGCTAATTACAGTTATGTACTTCATTACGATGCTTTGTTAGTTGTGGGGGAGGAGTGTTGCTTGTCTAATATTGGACAAGGTTTCCAAATTCCTCACCTTCTATTCCATTTTCTCCTAGTTCTTGAGCCTCTATTTAACCTAGCTTGTTTGCATCCGATGGTTAAGATAGAATTTGAGAGAGAGGAGATTTTGAGAAACAACCATGACATTGATGGAATCCGATCAAGGTTTTGATCTCTCTAAGCTGCTTTCTCAAGATCAGGCAAGCCTACAATCCTTTCCCATGAATATCTTTCATCTTCTTAGATTAGATTTCAATCAAACAGACATAAGGATTAGAAAAATGATGCTAGTGTTTGTTTAATATGCAGTAGATTAATTTGATCCATCACATTTGTTTTCACTTGGAGGCTTTAGTAGTTTTGGTCTTATGATTTACTACATGTTTCTTGTTATTTGGATTAAGCAATATTTTTTTTAATATTTTGATGGATGTGCCATGGAATGATACAGAAGGTGATATTTTGATTGGGAACTTAAATAGATGATTTAAGGGGAAAAAAATGCACATTAATAGAAGGTTTTGGTTACCTAGTAGAAAATTTTAATGTGTTCCACATTGGGAGCTTGCTTTTTTAGGAATGTTTTTTGTGATCTATTCGTAATTTATTTTCATGATTAATCATTTTTAATTTCATGGTGGCAAATATTGAAGGCCCTAGTTGTGTCGACTTTTCGGACTGTTAGCCCTGCTAATTTAGAAGGGGTCCAAGAGTACCTGGCTGCCTTTGTTGTGTAGCACAATCAGACCTGTAGATTGATATATTGAACAGAAAATTGGAGAGCTCATA
>NC_025993.2:9449909-9494879 GCF_000442705.2 Elaeis guineensis
AGTTGCAAAAGAGAGAAGGGCCCAGGCTTAAGGGTACCGAGGAGATGGATGCAAACCTTACATTGTTAATTGGGAAGAAGTTGTACAAGCTAGGAAGTCAGGAAGAAGGTTTATGACCATGTGCGATTGGGGCTCATGACAGGAGCGGATGAGAAATTCCAATTCCCAAATCATATTGACAAGTTTATTAAGAGTGAGTGGTTTATGATAAAAATTGAATTTAAAGTGGAAGTGATGTTGGTTAGACTCATGTAATAGGTCATATAAATTTTGCAGCTAAGTTCTTGCCTATTTTGCTTCCAATGTTAATGCACTAGCTAAGAGTTGTTAAGTAGACAAGTTGGGATTGCTCTAGGTTTTCTTCGGTTCAACAATTTTAGATAGTGTCTTTTGCTTTTTACTCTCAATAGAGAAAATGATAATGATGCTAGTTATTGCGATCAAAATCTCATGGCTCGGGCAATCGATCTCTGCTCTCGCATATGTGAGGTATTACCCGCTTTGGCCTCTGGCCACTATGATACGAGAACTCACTATTTTATCCTTCAAAGGCATTTCACGAAAGAGAGAATGTCTCATTTATATAAGCTAGACTCCTCCTTAACTCACAACTAATATGGGACTAATAATGTCCTCACTCCTACACCATAATATAGCCCTGAGTCAAGGAGGACTCTATGCAAGGTTATGAGAGGTGCACCACAGTCCGTCGGAGGCATAAGCCCTTTCTCTAATGCCAATTTGTTGCTATCAGGAAGTCGAGCTGGCTCAAGCAGCTAAGTTGCTATTCTCTTACAATATTAGCCCCCCATCAAGGGGAAGTCTGATTTATAGAGAATGAAATATTCTCTCCTATGTGAGGCATCTTTTAAAGAGCAAAATCATAAGATTCCATGCCATGGGTCAGAGACCGAAGCGAACAATACATCACGCATATGGAAGCGAAGACTGATCCATCTAAACTGCGAGCCCTTGACTGCAACACTAATGAAAATGAAAAATTATTTTCTTAGCATGCAAATTAGTAGATAATACTGAAAGAAAGGACCTAGACTTTTTAAGAAGATTATTTTGGACATGGATAAGGTTAAGGTGCATCCTACAGTTGCTTCTATCATTTTTGTTTTTGATAAATGCTCTTATCTTTCTAAGGTTTGAGTTGCTTCTAATGTTGCATGGCTAACTTATTAATATTGTGCTTCTTACAACATGTTTTATCATATTAATTTTTTTGTGTAAGTTGCCTCTTCTCTTATCATCATAATAATGGGATCAGAATTTCTCATTTACTTTTTGAACCTTTTTCTTTAATATGAATTCGTTATTTGTAAATGATATCTTATGTACTTCATTACAAAATTCAGCTAGTTGCAGAGGAGGGTATTTTTGATGTAATATAGAGGAGGTTATTGCTTGGGTAGTGATGAACTGCTGGTATTTTTTTGTTTTTTTATGTAATGCATTTTCAAATGGCAATTTGGCTTTTCTATTCCAACCCTTATTTATTTATTTATTTTTGGGTAGGAGATTGCCCGAAGGCCTCTTACTTTATAAAGAACAGTTTACAGACCATTCTCAAAGTAATGGGACAAATATCAAAGAAGAATCCGAGGCAGTTAATTATAAACAATAGAGCACATTCCCAGAACCAAAAACATGAACACATCTTGTTGGGACGATTCAGCCGACCTCTTGATTTCGACTTACGATCGACCTAATAAGCATGACTTACCAACTATCAATAGGTTAGTCGACTGACAGTCGGCTATCCGCAAATTTGATGGGCTCCAACTATGACGACTTGACTCATTTCATATCGATGACCGTCGGTATATCAGAGTTACCGATCGATGGTCATTTGGACTTCCATAACTACCGACATACGATCGACATATCTCGATTACTGATATATAGTTGGCTCACCTGAAACTGCCAGTGCAAAAAGTGCATAATGGTCAGAACATGATCAGTGGCGGGTATAACCATCCATCTCACTATCACTTAATGTCGGAACAAGTGGACCTACATGTCTAATCATTACAAATGGT
The DNA here is from genome assembly GCF_000442705.2 of Elaeis guineensis. NCBI lineage: Eukaryota > Viridiplantae > Streptophyta > Magnoliopsida > Arecales > Arecaceae > Elaeis > Elaeis guineensis. The sequence continues at coordinate 9,451,958 of NC_025993.2, forward strand.
TATCAACTACTCGTCTATAAAAAGAGGTAAATGAACAGCATTTAGTAAGATAATTCTGAGCTGATACTCTACCATTCTAAATACTTATCTGCTATTCGTTACTCTCCACTGACTTAAGTATCGGAGGGTCTCCGTCGGACATAATTTCGGTCAGTGTGGACTTCATTTTGTAGGTTTTTCACGATAACAAGCGCAACAGGAGATTGATCGCAACAGATTGACGCGTCAAGTAAAGAGAGAATACGAGCAACCATGGCTAAAATCAGAGCTCAGCATTTAACAGGATCCGTGAGGTAATCTTTCAGTCGAGAAGATATTCCTCCTTCTCCTCCATTGGCAGAGCCCAGCTTTTCACATTCTATAGTTACTACGGACGCACAAATTGTTGTCTTGATGCAGCAAATGAAGATGTTAACAGAAGCAGTTCACAGCCTCCAACAGCAACAAATACAACAGTAGTAACGACCGTCGGTGGCTCATTCAGTGCCGTCTAGTTACAGCCACCGTCCTCCACGACGTTCATCCTCTTCATCTCTAGAACGATGACCATCTCGACATTCTCATTGAGTTGAGCAACTGCGTTCTCGGCATTCTCGCCACATCGCCCATCCTTCACGATAATCTCCTTCTCCTTCCCATGTACATAGTATCAAGAAGGAAAAAAGATCGCATGAACCTTCTCCTTCTCCATCTTTAAATTCTTTGGGAGACTCTACCTCCAGATTATCTCAGCAACGACGGCTCGATGACTACGAGCATAAATTCAAGAAGATTGACCGCTAACTTATCCGACTTCAGGTGGAAGGTCGGAAGTCAATCAGTGATTACGACTTTCATATTGTCCAACTTCTCTCTCAGCGCATCCTGGACAAGCTGATTCTATCTCGATTCAAGATACCACAGATGAGCTATATGATGGCTCCACTGATCCAATTGATCACCTGGAGAGCTATAAGGCTCTCATGATGATCCAAGGAGCAACCGACACCCTCTTATGCATCGACTTTTCGATGATTATTCGGAAGGCTGCTCGAGCCTGGTATTTTGGACTGCAATCGAAGAGCATAAACTCCTTCGAACAGCTCGAACATTCTTTCGTAGTCAATTTCAGCACTAGCCAAAAGGTGCCATAGACATCAGACAGTCTCTTCTCCATCAAGCAAGGTGAGACAGAGACATTGAGAGATTTTGTGACTCATTTCAATGCAACCACTCTTGAGATCAGAGACTTCAATGAAGATATTACCATATCAACCATGAAGAGAGATTTGAAGAGATCCAGATTCACTTATTCTCTGGATAAGACTTTCCTTCAGACCTATGCTGAACTCTTGGAGCCCGCATACAAATATATTCGCGTAGATGAGAGTGCTTCTAACGACGCCAACAGAAGGAAAAGGTTAGAAAAAGAAGCAAAAAAAAAGTGAAGCTCCGATCGAGTCAAGTCGATCAACCGCCAATAAACGAGCTTTACTTCGATGATGAAATTCAAGGCCGAACAACTATGGCAGGTATGACTCTATACTCCTCTTTCTGCTCTCCGTGTGTAGATCTTGATGGAGATTGAAGGAGAAGAGTATCTATGACATCCCCTGTCGATGAAAGCACCATCGAGGAGTCGTGACAGGAAGAAGTATTGTCGGTTTCATCGTGATCACGATCACAATACCGAACAGTGCATTCAATTCAGGGATGAAATAGAGGCCTTGATTTGATGTGGCTACCTCAAAAAATTTCGACGAGATCGTCTGACTCAACCTCCTACCGACCAACAGCCTCAGCCACAAGCTAAGCAGATAATCAACAATCGATCAACGGTAGAAGTAATCAATATGATCTCTGGATGATCGAAAGACTGGGGGATAACTTTCGATGATGATAGCGAATTATGATGTAAAAAAAATTTAGTTGATAATGGAAGCTCAACTAATGTTCTTTTTTACTCGACTTTCTCTCGAATGCGACTACCGACTGACCGACATAGAAGAGTCTCGATACCATTAGTCGGTTTTACTGGAGATGCAGTTACCGTGGAAAGAGAAATAACTCTTCCTTTAACCGCAGAAATAGATTCACAACAAAGTATTGTTCTTCTAACATTCACAGTCGTCCGAGTTCTGTCGGCTTACAATGCCATACTTGGATGACGTGGACTTAATGTCCTGAGAGCAGTAGCTTCAACATACCCTCACTGGTTCGATTTCTAATAAAAAATGGAGTTAGAAAAATATAAGGAGATCAACAATTTGCTCGACATTACTTTTTGATCTCTATAAAAAATAATCAAACTGAAGACTCTTTGTCCATTGATAAATTGGACTAAAGAGAAAATAAAGAAATGAGTGAACCGACTGAGCAACTAATTTCTATCCCTTTAAGAGAGAAAGATCCTGAGAAGACGGTCCAAATTGGATCATAATTATCTGATCTGGAGCGATAATAACTGGTGAATCTACTAAGAGCAAACGTTGATATTTTTGTCTGGTCGGTAACCGATATGTCAGAAATTCCTTCGAAAGTAATAACCCACCGATGGAATATTAATCCTAAAGTTAGATCGGTGAGATAAAAGAAAAGATCTTTTGCTCCTGAAAGGTAGAAGATCATCGACGAAGAGGTCGACAAGCTCCTCGTAGCTGGCTTCATCAGAGAAGCTAATTATCTCGATTCGCTTACCAATGTACTGATGGTGAGAAAAATCAATAAAAAATAGAGAATCTGCATCGATTATATAAATCTAAATGAAGCTTATCCGAAAGACAATTTTTCTTTATCAAAGATCGATCAATTAGTTGATACGACTTCGAAATACCGACTCTTAAGCTTCATGAACATTTTTGCAGGCTATAATCAAATTCGGATGGCATCCGAAGATGAGGAGTACACTGTCTTCATAACCGACAAAGGTATCTACTATTACAAAGTAATGTCATTCGATTTAAAGAATGCCAGAGCTACTTATCAATGACTAGTCAATAAACTATTCAAGATGCAAATCGGATGAAATATGAAAGTCTACATTGATAATATGCTAGTGAAAAGCCTCCAAACTTCTGATTATGTTCAAGATTTAGAAGAAGTCTTTAGCATATTTCGACGATATCAGATAAATTGAATCCGGCTAAGTGTGTATTTGGAGTAACTTTCAAAAATTTTTTTGATTTCTTGTATTACAATGAGGAATTGAAGCCAATCTTGAAAAAATAAAGACTATCATCAACATGAAGCATCCAAGCTTCAAGAAAAAGATACAACAACTTAATGGAAAGATCGTTGCACTCAGTCGATTCATCTCAAGGTCGGTAGAAAGATACTTGTCCTTCTTCAAGACCTTGAGACAAATAAAAACATCTTATGGTCAGACGAGTGTCGACAATCCTTCGAAGATCTACAAAGATATCTGGCATCTCCACCATTGCTTACAAAATCAAAGATTGGAGAAATTTTATATCTCTATTTGACGACTTCGACAGAAGCAATTAGTTAAGTACTCGTCCAAGAGGATGAAAATCGAATTCAACGATTAATTAACTATACTAGCAAGTACTTCATAATACTGAAATAAGATATTCAAGAGTGAGAAGATGATTTATGCTCTAATCATATCATTACAGCAACTTCGTCCGTACTTCCAAGCACATCCTATAGTCGTCTTGACAGATCAGCTGTTGAAGATAATTTTATACCGATCTGATACTTCAGATTGAATGGCGAAGTAGGCAATAAAACTCAGTAAGTTTGATATTCAATATCGTCTGTGACCGTCAATGAAGGCACAAGTTTTGGCCAATTTCATCGTCGAGTATACTATAACTGACAACAACTCTGAGGATGAACCTAACAATAAATTAAAGCAAGTTAAAACTCCTGAAGCCAACTTAACATCGATGTGGGTGCTACATATCGATGGAGCATCCAACGTATGAGGTAGTGGAGCCGATCTCATCCTCATCAATTCTAAAGGGATTGTAACCGAATATGTCCTTTGATTTAATTTTAAAGCTTCAAATAATCAAGCCGAATATGAAGCTTTCCTAACGGTTTGAAGATTGCCAAAGAACTTGACATAGATAACCTGAAGGTCTTCACCGATTCACAGTTGATTGTCAGACAAGTCAAGGATGAATTTGAAGCCCGAGATCCCATTATGATGAAGTACCTTCAGAAAGTGAAAGATCTTACATCAACTTTAAAATATTTTGAGATCATTCATATTCCAAGAAGGAGAATGCTCGAGCTGATATATTTTTCTGACTTGTAACCACTTCATTCAACTCGCTGGGTCGGACTTCATCGAATGTCTCGAATAGCTGAGCATTGACAAAGTCGAAGAAGTACTGCAAGTCAATGACAAGTCAAGCTAGATAGACCCGATTATCCAGTACCTGACTGATGGAACTCTACCTACAGATTCTTCAGAAGTCAAATGACTAAGGTGGATGGCCTCACAATATATCTTGATGAATAGACAACTTTATAAAAGGTCATTCTCTCTTCCCTTACTGAAGTGTTTGAGACCAGCGGATGCCGACTATGCACTCCGAGAAGTTTATGAAGGAATTTGTGGAAATCACTTGGGAGGCAAATCTTTGGCTTATAAAGTTTTACGACAAGAATATTATTGGTCCACCATGAAGAAAGATGCAGCTGAACTTGTCCGAAGATGTGAACCATGAAGAAATATGCTAATATACAACATCAAACGGTCAGTCAACTGACATCAATTATTGCACCATGACCCTTCACATAATGGAGAATCGACATACTCGTCCTTTCTCTCTGGCATCCGATCAAAGAAAGTTCATTGTAGTTGCCATCGATTACTTCACCAAATGGATAGAAGCTGAATATTTGCATAAATCACCAAAATAAGATGAAAGACTTCGTTTAGAAGTCAATCATATACAGATTCGATCTACCATACACCATCATCACCAACAATGGTCGATAATTCGACAATCAAAATTTTAAAGAATTTTATGAAAATTTATATTACGCACAAACTCACATCAATCGGCTATCCACAATCCAATGATGAAGTAGAGGTAAAAACCGAATAATCCAACATGATCTCAAGACCAGACTGAACGAAGCTAAAGACCTCTGGTGGAAGAGTTATATCCGATCCTGTGGGCATATCGGACAACTTCTCGAATATCGATGGGAGAATGGCCATTCAACCTAGTTTATGGGACAGAAGCGATGATTCTACTTAAGACCGAATTACCATCAGCAAGAGTAGAAAGTATAATAAGCCAAGCAATTCAGAATGTCGGAGAGCCGATTTAGATTTACTTTCGAAAGTCTGACAGCAAGTTTAAGTTCGGATGACAACATATCGGTAGAGAGTGATCCGATATTATAATTCAAAAGTCAAGCCAAAGGTTTTTTGTCCAGGAGATCTGATCCTAAGAAAGGCTGAAATTTCAAAGCCTCTTGGATCAAAAAAAATTATCTCAAATTAGAAAAGATCCAATAGAATAATTGAGACACTTCGATCAAGTGCATATCGGCTAGAAACTCTTGATGGAATGACTATTCTTCAGATTTGAAATATGATAATTTAAAGATGTATTATCAATAAAATTATTCTCATGTACAATGTTCAAAATGAAACATTGGAATTCAAAATTGTGAAACCTTCGATCAACTGCATCTACAGAATGATATTAGACCGATAAACAATCTGTCAATTTTTACCGACTACATCCTAGTTTTTCACTGTAAAAAGTGACTTACAGACTATATCTCGATTTTTTACTGCAAAAACTGACTTTAGTCAAATGGCTATTCATGTCGACTTAGCTTTAGCTAAGCTAAACATTATACTGACTCGATCTGATCGAGTAGAAAATATACCGACTTGACTGTGGTCAGTCGAAGGATATTCGACTTACCATCATCTATCAAATATTTAAATATACCGACTTGACTACCGTCAGTCGAAGGATGTTCGGCTTATCACCGACTATCAAATATCTAAATACCTAAAAGCTATATAAGATATGTCAACTGACATCCGACTAATGAATAAACTCTATTACAGTAATCGCTGGACATCCAACTCACCGATAAAAATTCGATTGTCCGACTTTGATTCTATGACATTGACAGAACAAGTGCAAAGAGAAGATTCTGTACTCGAAAAGTTTCTTTCATTCATTGAAGAAAGAAAATTATAAAATTGGGCCCAAGATCCGATTACAAAATTGAACTTGATTATAAAAGAAAAAAGAAAAATGTTGCACTGGTCACCAGTCGGTTTCTTCATTTCCTTGCTCCGATGCAGCCTCGATGGTTGGAGAAGGTTCTAGTGCAGCCGATGCATCTTCTCCTATCGATGCAGCGGTCTCCTCAACATCCTCTTCTTCCGAACAAGAAGGGACAATGCTGCTCAGGTCCAGGTTCGGATATAACTTTCCGACCGTATCTCTGCCATCCTCAATCCGATGCAGTAGGAGGCGAATCCGTCCTTAAGAATTTTATCCTTAAATTTTTTGAATCCTTGAAATTCTCGATAGTCAGACTCAGGACGTCTCTCACCAACTCAGCTTCAGCCTTCATAGAGGCTGACTCAGCATCGGCCAGTGCCAACCTCTCCATGGTGGCTCGATGCCTTCCACGCTCCGCTTCTAGTTTTTCAATCCATCCATCTCTTTCTCTCCGGAGCTGACTGATGGAATATTTCTTGCTCTGATCCGGGACTCGAGAGATGTGATGTTTTGATGAGCCGACTCAAGTTTGGCTCTGGAGGATTGTAGGTCGGCCGTCATACGGGTGATCTTTTCTTGGAGCATCTTCTCCCGTTCAGTTACCATCTGAAGTTGTTCGACGGTAGCAGTCTTTTCGGCATTGACGGCTGTCACCTTATCCATCCATGCCTAACGAAGCTCGACGATCTTTCAATATCCGCTCTCTAGAGCATACATATTATGCGCCCACTGAAAGAAAAGGTTAAGTCAGATTTTTAAAAAAAAAGGAGAAAGGAATATCAAAAACTTACCCCAAGCATCGTCGGGTAAAATGAGGAAAATATTTCGGACACCATTCGATTTCTCTTGTTCTCCCTATCAGTTAGGAGAAGTGCAGCATCGATGAATCATCTGGCCAATGATGGATTGGCCAAGACTGACTCACCAGTAGGAATTCTGATGTCGAAGAGGATGGGGAGTCCTGCAAATGACCTATCGTCGGTGGAAGTAGCTGGCGCCTTTCTCCGGTCCCCAGTCGGCGATCGTGCGCTTGAGATTGCCACGAAATCAATATTTGATGGTGCTTAAGACTGCTCCACTAGAGGAATAGCTGGCGCAGCAGCAAATTATTCGAGTTTGATCGTGACTTCTGATTCGGCCCGAACCCCTATTGATAGAGCCACTGATGGTTCTACCGGGTATCTTCGTCTCTTACCATTCTGACTTCAGCAGATGGTACTTTAGTCTTAGGAAGAATTGTCAAAGCCGACAACGCTATAATCAGCTCAGGGACTATCACTGACGGAACATCGGGTTCCCTTGCCGGTATCGACTGGGAATCAATCCAACTTTTTTTTGATGGTCAGAAGGATCCAGCATCGGTCGCTGCCCTCTTCTTGGCAGTATGCAAGCAGATGTCAGCAGTCGAAACGCGTGCCCTCATCCATATAGCTACAATAAAAAATAAAGATCAATACAAAATTCAGAAACAAACAAAGAAAAAAGTGAAGAGACCGACTATGCTATACTTAAAGAAGTTATCAAGCTAAGTCAGGCATCATAGAGAGCCTGCTCGATCATCAGCTCTCGTTGAGGTGGAACTTTCATATCTTTTAGTCGGAGAAAGTCTTTTCGATCGACAATATCTACCTGATCATTCTCATTAGGGTCGGTTCTCAAATTGCCCCAACACGAACGAAAGCCCCAAGGAGATGAAGAAGAGGTAAAAAAAAATTGATTCTTCCATCTATGAATGGACGATTGAAGATCAGAGATAAAAGAAAGATCCTTCCTCGAGTTGAAAAATCACCAACCTTTGGCCTTGGGGTGAGGACGAAGAACAAAGAAAGCTCAAAAAAGAGAAAGATGATGATCGGTCGGGATAAGATGACATAACAAGATAAAACTAATAATCAGTCGGATGGAGTTTGGAGCTAGCTGAGTAGGACAAAGATTGTAATAATCAAGAAGATTTCAGATGAACTTCGAAATAAAAAATCGAAGATCAGTCCGAAGGTCCTCGACATAGAACGCAATTTGGTCCGGAGGAGGGGAGTTCACCCGATCGGTCGGACTAGGAGCGAAAAGCTGATATTGCTCCAGAATATAGTACTATTCTCGGAGCCATTCGATATTGGGTCCAGATAAGGAAGAGATTTTCATCTTCGGACCCAAAGGAGAATCGTCGATCGGATTCTCCGACTGACTATCTTGAGAGGATGAAGCTTTCTTACTTTTACTTGCCATTGAAAATGAGAACTTAAAAGAAAAAAAAATCCTAAGAGAAAGGAATGAGAACTCGATCTGGAGCTAAAGATGATGCAAGGAATAAAAAAACTTAGAAAGCTCCTAACACTGGGGCAGAACCTTCTACTGCAGAAAAGAATGACGAATGCAAAAGCAAAAAATCCAAATGAAAGTGACTTCATATATAGGACCCCATAACGATCCAGATAAAATCATTTAAATCAAGATTTTTTTAAATATTGACACGTGGCTACATCAGAACCGACTATTGATCAGACGGTTCGATGCACCTACTCCTAGATCACACCACCTTACCATTATCCACGTGAACAACATAAAGTCAATGACATCTAGACATGTGGACAAAGTCTACTAGTCAGAATCAAATCGTTCGAATTCTTTGGACGCCGAATTATCTTTCTGAAATGATATCTCAATAATGATCTCACATATATCGAAACGACAAAATGGCTGGAGACCTTTCATACTTCGAAAAATCATTAATGCATATAGTCGAATCGGGGCTCGAGATAACGAGTGACAACTTTCTTCGTCCAACATGACAGACTACGCAACAATACGTATGTCGGACTACTTTGAACTTGAGAGTGGGGGACAACTATTGGGGCGATTCAGCCGACCCTCCAATTCCTACTTACAATCGGCCTGATAAGTATGACTTGTTGACTATCAATCGGTTAGCTGACTGACAGTCGGCTATCTACAAATTTGATGGGCTCCAACTATGATGACTTGACTCATTTCAGATAGATGACCATCGGTATATCAGAGTTACCGATCAATGGTCATTCAGACTTCTACAACTACCAACATACGATCGATATATCTTGATTACCGATGTATAGTCGGTTTATCTGAAACTGCCAGTGCAAAAAGTACATAATGATCAAAACATAATCAGTGACAGATATAACCATCCATCCCACGATTACATAATACTGGAATGAGCGGGACCCATGTGTTTAATCATTACAAATAGTTATCAACTACTCGTTTATAAAAGGAGATAAACAAACAGCATTTGATAAGGTAATTCTGAGCCAATACTCTGCCATTCTAAATACTTATCTATTGTTCGCTACTCTCCACTGACTTAAGCATCGAAAGATCCCTGTCGGATACAATTTTGATTAGTATAGACTTTATTTTGTAGGTGCTCTTTACCGACAACAGGCGCAACAGGGGATTGGCCACAACACATCCCAAAATGATTCAGCCAAGTAGCCATATAACACATCAAAGATAAAGATTGAAAAGTGGTGCATCTATCTATCATTTTGACCCTTATTTCATTGGTTCCTTTCTTATGCAAGTTGAAACTTCAAATAAACTTTATGTATTTGTCGCACCTCCAATCTGAAATCGTGAATCTAGGAGTCATGGCAACCGTCGCATATTTATGAAGAACTCTCTTCATAAGCATGTAAGGCATTTCAAATAGATATCAAAATAACATAGTGATATTTATTAAAATATTAAAATCAAATATTTAATTTACTAACTAAAAAAAATAATGATCAAATTCAAATGTCTTATATCAAATAAAGATTCTCTAAAAATAACAAAAATAGATTTCAGTTTAATGAAGCTGATAATATCAACTCTCACCTCTAAAAACTCTCTTCGGTAATGTCTACATTCATAATTAATTATCTGAATATAAAAAAATAAAGAGAGGGATAATGAGCTTGATAGCTCAATAAGTAATGAATATCTCAACTAGATATTTTAGATATAAAATATGATATTTAAAAATAAATATCATAAATAAAAATAATAACATATTTCATGCTAATTGATGTAAATTAAAATCCTTTCAAATACTTACATAATAATAAATCTGATTGGAATAAAATATATATAACTCAACAGCTTTAACCACGACCATACTTATCCCTATGGTAGGGCCCAGAATAGAGTACCAACATACAACTTCCATTGGCAAGGTTGAAAAATTAACACACAACCCCTATCGGCGGGATCCAAAAATCAACATATAATCTCTATTGATGGGGTCCAAAAATCAATGTATAATCCTCATTGGTAGAGTTCAAAAGCCAATGCACAATCCCTATTGATAGGATCCAGAACATAGTTAGACTGAGAGCACAAATTCGATTCATATCAAAGTACTTTTGCAATATAACGTATAAATATCATAATTTCATTAAACATATGTATAGTCCATGATAAGTCAATAAAACATGATATTTCATAAATCAGATTAAATCATGATATTTCATAAATTAGTAGTCATTCTAAAATATAATTTTATAAATCATACATAATTCAAAGACTGATATTTACTTTCAAAATACTTATGAAATATCTTGATAAGACAGTTCATTACTTATCTTTCGCAGAATACTGAATAAACATATCAGTTAACCTTAAGAAGATTTTTTAGAACCTATTATTCAAAATTATATTTTTACATCCAATTCTAATTTATAATAAAATCAAAATAAAATTTCAAACTAAAATCTCTTTTAAGATCGGACCAAAAATTAGATGTATTTTTTGAATCAAATTTCTAAAATAAGATCAAATTAATCATGGAAGATAGGTCTCCAATTTCATAAATCCAAGAAAAGAGAGAGATAACAAACATAGTAGAGAGAGAAAATATTGAAGAGAGAGAAATAAATCTTAGAGAGAGAAAGTCTGTAAAGAGAGAAAAAGACTAGAGAGGAAAGAGAGAGAAAAGGCAGAAAGATTTTTTTTTCTTCCTCCTTTTCTTTTTCTTTCTTTTCTTTTCTTTTCTTTTCACGGGACAGAGGACCTGCATGATCCTCTTCCTCTTCTCTTCTTTCACAGAATAGGGGGGCTATCTTCCCCTTATTTTTGAACTATCCTCACCAGTGATCCTTGTGGCCAGAGGAGCAGTCCCTGATAGTGCCAACCGACTTAGTTCGATGACCAATGGTGGCCAACATAGATGAAAAATCAAAGATGGAACACAAAATAGGGGATTCGGAAAGAACAATAATTTTTAATTAATTTTTAATAAAAAAATTCAGCAAAAATTTCAAATTAAAACTCATAGAACTTTGTGGGGAAGTTGATTAAAGGTATTTATCTGATCTTTGAGAGAAATTAGTCTAATTTCCAATAGCCAAATCCAAACTAAATTGCCGACAATCAAGAGGAAAAGAAGGGAAGAACGAGCAATGAACCTGATGATTTTTTATAAGAAAAATCAAGAGATTTGAGGCCTTTAAATAGATTTCTGAGGGAAGGATTTAGAGTTTAAATCATTCTTTATTTCCTAATGTTATTAGAATTTTTGGTCGGAGAAGAACTCTTTCGAGAGTTCTTCCACGTTCTTCCTTCTCCCAAATAATTCCAGCATGTGCGTTGCATGTGCTAGCCTAATTTTTAAATTTTTTATTCTACTTTGAGATTAGTGCATGAGACTGGATATTACATTCTTTTCTCTTAAAAAAAAAATTGTCCTTGAAAATTTTCTTATTTAAGTCTTCAAAAATTTAGGATTTCTTTTATCTCAAGTCATAGTCATCCTCTAATCTCAAAATCGAATATTTTATCATTATATCTTTGAAACGAAATTACTATTTTGTTCAGTTTGAAAATAATTCAGACCACTACGCTTTCGCTGCACACTCTAATTCAAATCTATCAATGCACTTGTATCAAATCTAAGTTTCTAACTTTTCACGATCAATATAAGTTATTGTCCCAATGTCCCCAATATCTACCCACCTACACTCATGTCTGATTTTGTATGTTATAATTTATCCACTTATACTTTGATACTATATTAATTATCATACCCCTGATCTGAGATCATGAGTTTAGGGATTATGGCAACCACCACATATTTATAAAGAACTTCCTTCATAAGCATGCAAAGTATTTCAAATATCTAAACAACATAGTGGTATTTATTAAAATACTAAAATCAAAGATTTAAATTTACTAACCAAATAAAATGGTGACCAAATTCAAACGTCTTACATCAAATAAATTTTTTTCTAAAAATGATAAAAATAGATCTAAGTTCAATGAAGCTGATAATATTAAGTCTTGTCTCTAAAAACTCTCTCTTGATAATGTCGATGTTCATAATTAATTATCTAAATTTGAAAAAAAAAAAGAGAGAGAGATAATGAGCTCGGTAGCCCAGTAAGTAATGAATATCTCAACTGGATATTTTAATTATAAAATATGATGTTCGAAAATAAATGCCATGGGTAAACATAAGAACATATTTCATGCTAATTGATGTAAATTAAAATCTTTTCAAATATTCATATATTTACATAATAATAAATCTGATTGAAATAAAATATATATAACTTAATAGTCTTAACTACAACCATACTTATCTCTGTGGTAGAGTCCAGAATAGAGTGCCAACATACAATCTCCATTAGCAGAGTCCAAAAATCAATGCATAACCCTCATTGATAGGATCCAAAAATCAACATAGAATCTCCATTGATGGGTTCTAAATATCAACGTATAACTCCTATTGGCGGGGTCCAAAAAGCAGTGCACAACCCTCATTGGCAGGGTCCAGAATATAATTAGACTGAGAGCACAAATTTAATGCATATTAAAGTACTTTTGCAACATAACATATAGATATCATAATTTCATTAAATACATGCATATTCCATAATAAGTCAATAAATCATAATATTTCATAAATCAGTTGTTATTCTAAAACATAGTTTTATAAATCAAGCATAATTCAAAAATTGATATTTGCTTTCAAAATACTTATAAAATATCTGAAGAAGATAGTTTATTATTTATCTTTCGCAGAATACTTAATAAAAATAGATCATTTAATCTTGAGGGGGTTCTTCAGAATCTATTATTTAAAATTATATTTTTATATTAAATTTTAATTTATAATTAAATTAAAATAAAATTTCAAACTTAAACCCCACTTAAGATCGGACTAAAAATTGGGTGTATTTTTTTGAATCAAATTTCTAAAATAAGATCAAATTAATCATAGAAGATAGGTCTCCAATTTTATAAATTCAAAAAAAGAGAGAGAGACAACAAGCATGGTAGAGAGAGAAATATTGAAGAGAGAGAAATAAATCTTAGAGAGAGAAAGTCTATAGAGAGAAAAAGACTAGAAAGAAAAGAGAGAGAAAAAGGTAGATTTTTTTTTCTTTCTCTTTTTTTTTTCTTTCTTTTCTTTTTTTTCTTTTCATGGGATAGAGGATCTGCGTGGTCCTCTTCTTTTTCTCTTCTTTCATGGAATAGGGGGAGATATCTTCCGGCCCCTTGTTCTCAAATTATCCCTATCGGCAGCTCTTGTGGCTGGAGGAGCAGTCCTCGATGGTGCCAACCGGCTTAGTCCAGTGACTGCAGCGGCTAACGAAGACAGAAAATCAAAGATGGAACACAAAATAGGGGACTCAGGAAAAACAATGTTTTCAGTGGATTTTTAACAAAAGATTCAGCAAAAATTTCAGATTTAAACCCATAGAACTTTGTGAGAAAGTTGACTAAAAGGTATTTACTTGATCTTGGATGGAAATTAGTCTGATTTTCAATGGCCAAATCCAAACTAAGTTGCCGGCAATCAAGAAGAAAAGAAGGAAAGAATGGGCGGCGAACTTGGTGATTTCCTGTGAGAAAAATCATGAGATTTGAGGTCTTAAAATAGATTTATGAGGAGAGAATTTAAAGTTCAAATCAATCTTTATTTCCTAATGTTTTTAGGATTTTTGATTGGAGAAGAACTCCTTCGGGTGTTCTTCCACGTCCTTCCCATCTCCCAAATAATTTCAGCACATGCATTGCATGTACTAGCCCAATTCCTAATTTTTTTTGTTCTGCTTTGAGATTTGTTGCGACCAACTCCCTGTCGCTTGTCGCTGGTGATGAGCACTTGTAAAACAATATCCTCACAGACTGAAATTGTATCCAACGAAGACCCTCCGATGCTTAAATCAGAGAGAAAATTGGTAAATAGTAGATTTGAATATCGAGAGTAGCAGAGCTCTAGCTTAGAAGTATCTTACTGATGCTGTTCATTTACTCTCCTTTTATAAGTGATTCTGATGTAACCGTTGAGCATGTGGTCCCGCTTTTTATGGTGCTAAATTATTGGACTATAATTATGGAGTTAGTGGGTTGTTAACTTCAACTAACTGTCGTGATACGTAGTCAATAACCGCTCATAACAGTTATAGTATGTTGAGCAAATTGACCGACTATATATCGGTAATATTGATATATTGGTAGAAGATCCAAGTGATCATCGATAAATAATTCTAATATGCCAACGGTCTTAGATCGGAGGTTGTTCAAGTCATCTGTTGTTGGTCGATAGTAGCCGATTGTGTGTTGGTCTACCGATCGAGAGTCAATGTGATTTGTTCAGTTAGCCGATGTAGAGTCGAAGTCATATGTTTGGTCGGTCGATCGTTGTTGAGTCAATGTCGGGGTTTGATTGACTTAAGTTGGGGGTCGATTGACTTACCCCAACAGTTATCCCTCACTCCCAAATCCAAGGTGATCCGACGTGTGCCACCATGTGGTTTCGACACGTTGGACGAAGGAAGTTATTTTGTGTCGTATCGAACCCCGATTTGATCGCTAGTTTCTTTGAGATGTGAGCATTAGCAGTTTTGTCATTTCGATGAGTACAGAACCATCATTAGACTATCATATTGACAGGATAATTTTTTATCAGATGTCAGTATCAGACGTTATTTTGAAAAGACGATTCGACGTCGGACGATATGATTCTAACAAATAGATCTTTGCCACGTATCCGAATGTCATTGGGTCAGAGCTGTTCACACAGATAATGGTGACGTAGCTTGATTTGGAGTAGATGCGTTGAACCGTCCAATCAATGGTCAGCTCAGATGTCACCACGTATCAACATCTGGTGAGGTCTTGATTTGGATGCTTCGATCCTGATTGTTGAAGGATCCTATATATATAGGATCACTTTCAGCCAACTTTTTACTTTTTATTTATCTTCTTTGCTACGGAAGTTCTGCCAGAGGAAAGCCCCAAGGACAAGAGGAAGAAGCAAAAAGGAACTGGGTGCAGAGAGGGCTTCTTTAGTCTCACATCGGTTATGAGTCAAGAGAGAATATGGCTTATATGGATTGGAACCTTCTCTCCCAACGTGAGGTACTTTTTAAAGGATAAAATCGTAAGGCTCTAAATGATCAAGGCCCATTGAAGTCTAAAGGTCCACTGAAGCCTAAAAGCCCACTGAAGCCTAAAGATGGTCATCAGTCAAAGTGGACAATACTTCACGTATACGGAGGTAGAGGCATAAGCCAACTATTTGAGCCATTCAATCCCTTGACCCATGACCACAACAAGATCAATGCATGGGACTGGGTATTACAGTATTAAAGATATTAATGAAAGTGAAGTGACATGTAAGGTTTAAGAGTTGAAGTCGATGCGATAATTACTTGATATGAAGTGTACTAGCCAATTAGTTTATTTCTCATATATGATTATGGATCTATTTGATGAATATTAATCTCAACAAAAATTAAGGTCTTGACAATACTATCAGATTGAGCTCTCCTAATACACTCGAAATATATTTTCTCCCTATGGTTCATCACTATGTTTTTCTTTTCCATCATCATTGTTTTTAGGCAATTCAGTGTATGACATATACAAGTCATGTGGAAGAAATTGATCATTTTTTGATTAAGTAATCTAAATTGAAATCCACCCACTTAAACTATTGAGGTTCAATCACTTAAATTGAGGTATTTACTTAGGGTCCTGATACTATAATATGTATAAATGCCCATTAGTCTAGTTTAGGTCTGATTTAGCCATATCCATACTAGAACTCAAAGTACATGTTTGACTCAAGGCTAAACCCAATTTATGGTCCTAGCATGCATATAGTAAGGTGTTGGATTTGGTATCAGTTACAACAAGGTATTTATTAAGCAATTTTGGTTTTGTTTTTCTTTCAAGCCATTGGATGAACATAAGATGTTACTTTGTGAACATGGAGCATTATTGATACCACTAATCACCACGTGTTCACATGGATCAGATATTAGATTGTTGGTGTTTGAAATGGGCATAAAAATGTTGACCCTCATGGTATGCTAATTGCTCGTAGTTAAAGGGATCCACTTAATTTAATAAAATTGTGGTCATTATTTTAAATTTTGTCGACCAATTCTTTATAAACCAATCTATTATCAATTTTATCTAGCCAAAATGCATAGTTGTGATTTAATCTACAAAATGATTATGATTTTTGTGTACATCCCCTCCGAAATATTGGATTTATATAAATGCCCTCCTAAAATTAATATTTACATGTATACCCTCATAAAGCACTTGTTTTGCATGTGTGCCCTTATTTTTTTATTTTTATTTTTTTATATTTGTACCCATGCCATATAACACCGTTAAGAGTTCTAAACAATTTAAAATTAAAATGATTGAAATATTCTTAATGGATAGGTATACAAAAAGAAGTATTTATAATAGTATACATACAAATAACAACTTTATGAAGGTATTCTTGTAATTTATCATTTTTAGGAGAGTATACATGTCAAAAAAATTTAACTAAATTGTTATCTATTTCAACATATTTTAATACTCAAACTCATTTAGTGTTTGCTCATCGATATTTTCTATAAAAATATTACTCATTAAAAGATCAATTCAACATTTGGGAAGAGGAGAAGTTTAACTAATCGGATAAGTTTCCCACAAGCCAGTTAACATATTACCTGCTCTTAATATAAAAAGATAATTTTATAATTTTTATTAATTTTTATTTGAATAAATATGATTTTGACTAATGACATTAGCTAAACTACTATGCTAAAGATATTTATGCAAAAATAATATTTTTTAAGGATATGTATACACATATCAATTTTGGAAGGATATTCATGCAAATCCAATATTTAAGAGGATATTTACATAAAAGATCTATTTTTTTTTTGGATGTATATCTTCCTAAATATATGAAATTATATGAATATCCATAAAATTGCTATTTGCATGTATAGCCTTATAAATGTTTCTTTTTTACATATGTACTCATTAAGTGTATTTCAGTCATTTTAATTTTAAAACCACTAATTTCTTAATAATGTTAGATGGCATGGGTACATGTGCAAAAAAAAAAAGAATAGAAGAATATACATATAAAATAAATATTTTATAAGGATATATATGTAAATATCAATTTTGAAAAGATATTCATATAAATTTTAATGTTTAAGAGGGTATGTACGCAAAAAACCCAAATGATAAAAAATATAGTATGTATTAAAGCATATCTACATAATGCACTCACATAAATATACGTAAATACATACTAAACCAAGGTTCAAGTATTTAGGTATCAACAAATCTAAATCCCAACCTGGCCAAATAGTGTCTTGAGTTTAGATTTAGGACTCAAACCTAATATTTAAGATTAATTCTGGTTCCATTAGTAGATTATTGGCTTCTATTTCCACTCCTACTTTTAAGAGTATGTTCATTATAAGCTTGAAACTTGCCTTCCCTGTAACTTGTAGTTCATTGCTCTATTTCTCTTAAATCTTATTCCCTTCATTTTGAAAATTATTTGTTGTTGCAAATTTTTACGTACAATTCAAAATTAAGATTATTTTGTGATGCTTTATCTCCATTTAATTGAAAAGTTTGAATAGGTATTGGAGAGTCTACATATTTTATCTTTCGATCTACTTTTTCTCCTGTCTTATTTCTTCAGCCAATTCTTTCAAGGTTATATTTCTATATTAACCTTGGAGGCTTTTTTTTCTTAGTCTCTTTTATCAATTAGTTCAAGCATATTTCTTTAGCAGAGTGTTGAAGCGGAGTAACAATGTCAATATATTATATATATCAATTCTTTGCTTCAACTTCCTTCCTCCTTGTCTTTTTGTTCCCCTTTCTTTTTCTTTTTCTTCCTTATCTGTCACCTCTCAAGTGCAGGAGAGGAGCCAAACAATATGAGCCATTACGTAAGATTGGTTGGAGTAACCAATGCATTAATCTAAAAGGTGAGTCAAGAGCTTCAAAAAAAAATTAAAGTTAGAGAGAAACCTAGGTGGTATGGATCCAGTTAGAACTAATCAAAACCCAAATAAGCTAGAGAAATTTGCTTGTTCATACCTAACCAATCTAGCAATAAACTTGGCCACCTAAATCCAAACCTAACATACATCCAAAATTTTCAGCCCAAAGAAAATTGCTCCCTAATTTGGGTCTAAGCAACCTAAAAGGCAAAATTGTGACAAAATAATCATTTTTATTGCTTGGGATTGAGATTTTAAATCTTAGTAGGATGAAGAGTATTCTAACTATCATGCCTATTATGTGAGATAATGGTATTAGGATAGGGGCAAGACTTTGAAATCCGAACATGATGGGAAAAAAGAAGAAAGGGAAAAGAAAGCAAGCAACCATGGAAGCAGAAAATCTAAATCCAAACATGACAGATAACCTAATCTGACCTATATAACTTGTTAATTAAATGGGTCAAATCAAGTTACACGAGTTGAACATATTAAGTGGCCTTTTAATAGATTAAATATATTTAAATAAGATTAAAAGATTAAGTGGGTTGTGTTAAAAAGGACAAAAATGAGTTAAGCAAATTTTAAATAGATTAAAACAAGTGTTAAATAGATTAAACGAGTTGAGTGATAACATGACCTAATTATTAAATGCATCAAAATAGGTTAAACAAGTTAAATATTTAAATCTAAATTCTAGGCAGATTGACCCATTTATCACTCAAACCCATTTTTTGCCAAATTGAAGCTTGAGGATCAGTTATGGGTCAAGTTGCTGGATAATATCATAAATTGCCACTTTTAGTTAGGATGGTCTTTAGGATAAGGTGAGATAGTGGGGGCATTCCGTCTCATAGAGAAATTGGGACATATTTCTTCTATTAAATTTAAAAGCTTATTTAGGATAACTTAGCCCAATCCAAATTGTATTTAGGTTAAATGTTTTGGAGGGTCTGATTTGGGTGATTAGGGTTCTGGTTAGGTTGGGCTGGGCATTTTCTTAAGTAGGTTGGGCTTGGGTTGGCCCTAAACTTAGCCTAACCTATCCAAGTTACTTTTCAATTGTTGGTTTTTCTAAAGTGCTCGGTCCTCCTGTTAGGTTACTTTGATACATCTTTGCCTTCTGGCCATTTATTGCCTTGATCACTCAAGTTGATCTTGTATCTAACCTCTAGCGTCACATAACTTTGGTCCTTCATCTCCTGTTGTGCATTCAAGTAGAGAAAAAAAAGATAAAAAATGTAGAAGAATCAATCAGATATAACTAGTGTAAATCATCACTCTATTTCAAACACTAGGCTAAAGGAATAAAAAATAAAAGCATCTGTGAAGCTATTAGCAGAAACAAGCATAGACCAAAGCCTAATCCAACTTTAGATCTAATGTTGAAGCAAATAGTTGACAGGATAAAAGGAGAAGAAATAACAAAGTCAAAAGGGCAAACGAAGACCATCTAGCTTGTCTTTTTCTCGAGTACATGGAGAAAGAAACCTCACAGAATCCTTCAAATTTTGACTCTTAATTAGATAATTATAAGAGGAAAACAAATGCTAAGAGGAAGAATGATGGGATTTTTAAAGAGAAACAATGTTGCACTATAATTGATAGGTAGAAGTTGTTTGGAGGTTGATAGCAAACTTACATCTAAGTAATAGTGCTATTTGCACCCCTCTCAGAGTGCCTTAGTTTAAGTGGTCCAACATCAAATTTAGATTAGTTTTACTCAAAAGATATTATTGTCTTACAATATAGCATGGCATGTGACATATCTACATTGAAAAAAAAGTTGGTCATCTCATTGAATGGAGATCCTACTTATTTACTTTTACCATTTTAATCCGTGAACTTAGTTTTTCTTTTCCCTCTTTTTGCTAGTCTCTTGAGGGCTGTATACTATTGGTGTGAAAAGGATTGGTAGACATGGCCATGACCATGATTCAGAACCATAATATATTCATGCCAAATGCATGTACACAATCTAGACTGGATGAAATATTAGAAACTGAAAGCATCTTTCTTAGTGCTAGCAGTCTTTAGCTTTGGTGTGGGCATGCCCATGGTTGCCGTGATACACCACCAAAAGAGGGCAGCTGGTAAACTGTAGTTTTTTCTAATGCTACTTACAGCATGCATAAAATTTCCATCTTGCACCAGCTTAATTTCTTGATTGTTGAAACAAACCCAAACATAGCTTGGTAGAACATTTTTGCCCAGCAATTATTCATTTTGCGTCAGTTCAAATTTCATGATATGGTTTCACTGGGAAGTTGATTATATTAATAATTGGCATAAACATTGACACTCTTGTTTCACCATGTATGAGATACTAATTTATTGAGATGCAATATTTTCAGAAGTTTAAAGGGACAGAGGATTACAATCGGTAGAAACAGAAAGAGAAGGAATTCATATAATCCTCAAAACTTTAGGAAGAAAATTACAGAGATGAAACAAAACCCAAAAGCGAGGAAAGCCTTCGAAGACATAAAAGGCTGATGTAAGAATCGAAGCAGTGGCTCACTTCTCTCGGCACGAAACAAAATTGATGGCACAAATAGTAATCTGATGGCAGAAAAGAGAAGAGAATGGCAACACACAAACTTTACATCAACACCCCTCCAAGCAAGATCACCAAAAGAGATCAAAAGTAAAAGAAGATTTATGATGTCCACCAGTATCTTAAGCTGCATGGGAGAAGAAGATTTGAGTGCTCAGCAATTATCATTAAAAGACACACAAGGAAGTGCCCAGTAGTATAATAGAGCAAACTAAATTTGGCTAGTGGCTGAATGTTGCAGCATCACCAAAGGTAATAAAGATTTCAAGGCATTTCAGAGTCTGTCATGATCAACAACAGTCTTCGAGGAACGAATGTGCTTCAAGCTTTGAAAACTATGCAGGATGTTGTATAAGACTGAATGAACAGAACCTTTCCTCTTTAAAAAGATTCAGTTATTTCTTTTCTTCCAAACTTCCAAGCAAATTATTGTCAATAACTGATCTTTCGCTCTTCTCATCAACTTAGATTTGTTCCTCATCCTCCAATCCATCCACAACTTAAGGAAGATGGTTAGTTTACCTCTCAACTTCATCTGAATTTTAAAAATTGTCCACAAGCTTCGAACAAAAGAGCATTTAAAGAAGAGATGATTACCGGACTCAGAATTTGACCCATACAAAGTACAATGAGAATTGATGTTCCAACCTTTCTTAGCAAGCACCTTCCTCGTATGCAATTTGTTCTTGATGGCAGGCCATAGGAAAACCTTCACTCTTTCCAGTGATAGAGAGTTTCGAAAAATTTTTGCAAAAGGATATTTTAGGCCTCCACGATTAAGAAACTTATAAAATGAATCCATCGAGAACAGACTATCTTGAGTAAGCTTCTGAACCGGAACATTGGCGATACGAGATGGTTGAATCAAGGCATCGATAGAAAGCAACAAAATCAATTGGGACTCCTAAACAGTTGTCTAAGGCCTTCTTACTCCAGCGCACCATCTTAAATTCCTCTAACTCTAGTATGATGAAATTGGCACATTCGATTTCAGAACACATCTGTACAACTCTTTAAAGCAAGAATATAAAGGCATTGAGTTGATCCAAACATCCTTCCAAAAGTGGATCGGATCACCATACCCCATCTTCAAAGCAGCATAAATCCAAAAGGCTAATTTTTTTGTGCATACATCCTTCCAAATAGGAGACAAACCAAACAAACTTTTTCTTAACCTCATATCCAACTTCTTCCTAGAAAAATAGGCTCGCCAAACTTGTCTCCATTAGGGGTTTGGGGTCTCGTATAAGAATTTCCAAGATCATTTAGCAAAGAGCGATTGATTTATATGGACAATATTCTTCACTCCTAAACCACCTTGATCCTTGGATCTACAAACAGTATCCTAGCTTGCTAAATAGTGGAAGCCACTAACATTCTCTATCCCTTTCCATAAGAATGCTCTTCTCATCCTATCTAATCTCCTAACCACCTACATAGGCAATTTAAAGATAGACATGTAATAAGAAGGGAGAGCTATCAAGACTGAGTTAACCAAGATTAGTCTACCTCCCAAAGAGAGCAACCTTCCTTTCTATGTAGCAAGCTTTAAGTTCATCCTTTCAATTAGGGGTAGCCAACATTGCTTTGACAGCTTTCTATGATGTAGGGGAAGGCCTAAATATATAAAAGGAAGAGAGCCTTGTTTACATTTCATCTAGGATGCAAACCGAGCTACTTCATCATTATCTATGCTTAGACAAAGTATTGAGCTCTTGTGGAAATTGATCTTCAACCCCGAAGCACCTTCAAAAGCAAAGAGGATTGCTCCAGCAGCAAGAACACTTTGCTACTCGCCTGTACAAAATAACAAAGTATCATCTACAAACTGTAGTCTCGATAAATCACTAAATTTCTTTTGATGACCTAAGCCCTTAATCAAACCAATGGCACTCACACGCTTGAGGATTCTAGAAAGCACATCCACTGCCAATATAAACAATGCCGGTGATAATGGATCGCCTTGCCTGAGGCTATATTTACTTTTAATCCATCTATTGAGATCACCATTCAAGAAAGGGGTAATAGAATTAGAAGAAAGAAGGCTTTGGATCCACCCTATCCAAATACACAGAAAACCTTTTGCACTGAGGGCCTCAAATAAGAAATCCCAATAAAGACTTATCAAAAGCTTTCTCCAAATTTAATTTGCAAAATAGCCTTTTTATGCCAGACTTTTGGCAAAATGCCAACATTTTGTGGGCACTTAAGAAGCATTCCATAATGCTCCTGCAATACCTAACCTTGCATATTATCATCGAGGATGAGTCTGCCTTTCAGAGAAGACTTTCAGCTGCTATCTTTTACAATACTTACCCCGCAGTCTATTTATTCTGACACCAAAAACTAGCTTACATTACAGTGAAGTAGTTTTGTGGTGTACTCAAAGAGAATACTTTCCATCTTATTTACATAGTAGGTACTAGAATTATATTCTAATATTTTTTTCTATAATATTTAGCCATTTGATCATTGTTGGTGCAGAATTCCACCGACGCCGGAGAAGCTGGAGTTGAGATGTCCGTGGCCGCCGCTGGGACCTGCAAGGAAAGTCTAAATCGGAGTTGGAGGTGCTCCGATAAGACCCTCCGACGCTCAAGTCAGTACTCTGCTTCAATAGAAATGGAGCACTCAAATGAAATTTTGGCAGAGTTTTGAGATAGAGTTTAGAGCTTAGAGAAAAATGTATCTGGGGGTCTCTTTATATAGACGGAGAGCGTAACTGATCGACAGCGACGTCTGTAACCATCTGGTAGTGGGACGTTCGGAGCCACGCGGAGTTTGTTGCAGAGAGTAGTGGCATCAGTGGGCCGTTCAGAACCACGTGGAGTTTGTTATGGAGAGTGGAGTGTAGTAGTGTCTGTTGTCGCAACTTGCCAGAGAGTGGTGGAGCCACGTGGAATCCGTTACAGAGAGTGGAGTGGGGCAGTGGCCATTGTCGTGACTTGCTAGAGAGTTCGGGCCTGACAGCTGAAGCACGGCTGGGACGTCTGATGGAGCAGAATGGCTCTCTGTCTCAGCAATCTAAGAGGAGCTTGGATGTTTTCGAGGTTGCTGATGGGTTAACTGTTGTTGGACGTCGTTGGTTCTGTAAATGGAAGTCATCTGCTGTAGAAGCTCGGACGAGAACTGCCTGTTGGAGAAGTCCGGCAGGAGTTCGATTGCTGGAGAAGTTCGTTTGGAATTCGTATGACGTAGAAGCTTGTCTGAAGAATTGTCTGCTGGAGAGGTCCGATTGCACAAGAAATCCAACTGAAGGTCGATCGATAGAAGAGTTAGGATGGTGCTATGGAGGTTCATCCGCCAGAGGAGTCTCGAGGACACTGGGGAAGGTCGAACGTTGGAGGAGCTCGGGATCCAATCTTGTCGTAGAAGTTCGGACGGAGTTCGGCTCTTGTAGGAGGCTGAAAGGAGGCCGCTTATTGTCAAAGCTCGATCGAAGATCAGTTGTCGTGGAAGCTCGGATGGAGATTTCTTATTGTAGAAGCTCAGAGTAGAGACCCAGCTGGTAGAGCCCGTCCGTTGTAGAAATTTATCTGGGATCCATCCACTGTAGGAGTTCGACTGGAATCTGGCTCTTGTAGGAGCTTGGGTGAAGCCCACCTGCAATAAAAGTTTGGAAGAAATTCGTTTACAGTAGAGGTCTGCTTACAGTAGAGGTTCGGAGTGGACTGCTTGCGGTAGAAGTTCGACTGAAATTTGGAAGGCGGTAGACCACCTTAGAAACTTAGATGGAGTCTGGTCACTGTAGAAGTCCTGCTGCTGAAGAAGCTCGGTCATTGACGAAGTTCGGAGAAAGTTCTTAGTAAAGTTGATCGTGGCTGGGAGAAGTCTGGAAGAGATTCGAAGAATAGTCGACCACCATAGAGAATCGGCTGATAGTGAAGCTCAGAAAGTATTTGGAGCAGCCCGATAGATGAATGGAGGAGCTCATTGTCGGAGAAGTCCAGATGATATTATGGAAGCTCGGACGATCGAGGAAGTTCAGAAAGACGCCACACAAGGTCGAAAGCCGGAAAAGCCCTGGAAGGGTCGGCCTTTTACAAACTTCGACGGGGGTATTTTATACCCAACACCAGTCTCCCTACTTTCGAGTTCGGATTTCGAATAAAGAAAGTATAGAGAAATTTTCACAGCCGAAGTTGCCTCCCTCGATTTTCGTACTCGACTATTTTCAGATATTTTAGCGTTTGGAGTGCTGGTGCTGGAGCCTTCTCAAATCGAGGCGATCCGAAAAGATTTTTTCGAAATTCCCGTCGGAGCGTTGCTTTAGGTACGGTGCAATAATAGTTCTGTCAGTTGCCAGTCATTTTTAGCCACCTGCTATGGTGAGTGGGACACGCGGCGAGAGTAGATCGGTCAGAGGAGATCCGCAATCATTACTGCGTCGGGTCCTGTTGCTTATTTAAACCCGCTCCCCGCCTCCAGGGGTTTCACTTTGCCTGAGAGTCCTGCCGGTGCCCTTCTTCTTCCCCGAGAGTTCCATTCCCCTCGGCCTTAGGCATTCTTTGGGTCGATCCCCATCTTTGCACCTCTGCACCTCTCGGACCAGCCTAGGTTAGTTCCAGAACTCCCCTCTTCTTTTTTTTCTCTTCCCTGCTGTTCCTCTTCTATTTTTCTTCCTTTACATTCCGCCTGTTCAGTTTATACCAAGAGGCTGGGCTAGCGCTCCTCCCCCTGACTGCTTCTGTTTATACCAAGAGGCTTTCCGCGTCGGGCTTCGACTTCCGCTTCCGTCTTTTGTCATCGCTCTCTTCCGCTTTTTAAATATTTCTTTAGTTTCTGTAGCACTGAACTTCTTTAGATTTCTGATAGGGTTTCTTTTCCTCTGTCGCCTAGCCGAAGTCCAGCTAACCCTTTCTTTGTTTAGAAATTTCTATACTTTCAAGCGTCATCCTTCGGCAAAGGACTGGTGGTACTTCTCCCCCCAGTTTGGTAGAAAGGGATTGTTGAAAGGCTCCCCCTCTTCTATCCACAATTGGAAGGAGATGTACTTCTACGTCCGATGGCCGACCTTGGAGCTGGGATTACCACTCTGGGGCTCTCTGAGGGATTCCATCCGTCGGGATTCGAGCCTGGGAAGGGATGACCTCGAAGCCTCCAATAAGCTCGAGGCCTATCTAGCTCCCCTCCTTTCTGACCTTCTGAAGGAACAACTCTTATTCAACGTCGGTCTGAGCCCTCTTAACCCTGCCGGTACCATTATATTTTATTTTATTTTATTTTTTTACTGCTTTTTCTTTCTCTTATTCTATTAATGCATCGTGTCGATCTTGTTTTATTGCAGACATGGACACAGACGTGGCTCAAAGGTTAGCCCAGGGTCTCAAGACCCACAAGAGAAAAGGCGCCGCGACTTCGGAGTCGGTGAAGAGAGCTAGGATAGAAGAGACGAGTTCGGTCGCACCTGCCAAGGTGGTCGTTGCCGTCGATGCCCCCTCTGACGTTGAGCCCGAAGTCCCCCGAGCCTCTTCAAGGAGCCCCCCGGCCGAGGTTCTCGCTCTAGAGGCTCGTCCTAAGGGGGCACCAGGGGCCGAAAGGAGGAGGAGGAAGAAGATCCTGGCCCGCAAGAGCCGTAGCCGCAAAGCTGCCATCGAGGGGGCCGACGGCTCCGAGGAAGATCTGGAGAAAAATCCCTTCAACAATAGGGATTTAATAAAGAGACTGGTCGAAGGGTGCATTCTGTCTGAGGTCGTCCACAGGATCGTCTATGCTGATCCTGAGCAGTGGGTCTGGGACTCTTTGGGATTCTTCCTCGAGGTAGGTCAATTCACTTTTTTCTTCTTCTCGCTTCTTTACTTAGTTTATTCCTTAGCTTTTATATTGACTCCCCGGTCGCTCTTACAGATTGGACACCAGCTCGTCGCCAACGTCGAGGCGATGAAGAATGCCAAGAAAGAGGCAGCCCAGGCGGAGGAAAGTCGCCTGGCCGAGGTCGCCCGTCTCAAGGAGAAGATCGCCGAGGTCGCAAGTCTCCAGGAGGCGCTGCAAAAGGAGGGACAAACCTCGTCCGATCTGAGGGCCACCTTGGAGGAGGAAAAGAAGAAGGCAGAGGTCGAGGTCTCCGAGCTGAAGGCGTAGGTCTCCGAGCTGAAGGCACAGATCCCATCCCTAGTCTCGGAGGTAGGGGCCCGAGCAGTGGAGGAGTTCAAGACCTCCTCCGAGATGGAGGATTTGCAGGTCCAGTTCAGTCAGGATGCTTTCATCAAGGGCTTCGAGCTCTGCCAAGAGAAGGTGGCCAGGAAGTTTTTCGAACTGAACCTCGGCTTCCTGGATGAGGTGTCCGACAATGAAGCCGGACCTTCCGAAGCCGTTGTCGATCTTCCTCCAGTCGGAACCTCTTCGACTGCCGCGGCTGCTGTGACTGACCTTCCGGGGGCACCGAGCCCCTCCACTTCTGTCCCAGAAGTCCGAAATCTCTAATTTTGTATTTTTCCTTCATGGCAATTTTTCTTCATTCTCTTGTACTTAAAAACTATTTAATCAATGAAATCGGATTCTTCTTTACAGAGAGCTCCTTTTTCTTCTTTTCTTTTATTTTCTTGCACTGATTTGTGTTGTGACACTCTTGTTTCCCAACAACAGTGCCCTGCCAAAGCTCTTCCCCTGCCGCAGGGGATTCCTTTAAAGTCCATGATCCGGGATCTCAAAAGGAAAGTTCATTACTTGACGAAGAAATCAAAGAAGCTGGATGACAAACTTCACCGACTGAGGAAGAGCCATTCGAAAGTCACTGCGGAGGCTACTCGCTTTCAGGACCTTCACAGAAAAGGTCTCATGGACTACACCCGGAGGAAGGCTGACTTCGTGACGGAGCTTGAGGAACTACAAAAATATGTCAGCGATCGATCTTGGACTCAGGCTTCCAAGATCAGCTCCCTTGAAGTCGAGCTGGCGGCTGCACGGGAGAAGATCAACCAGTTGGAAGGGAGCTCATCCTGGCTCACAACCCAGGCCGACCACGATCGAGACTGGTCTAAGAAGTTCTCTGACCTTCAGAAGCAGCTGCAGGACGTCGAGGTGAACTACAACGCCAACCGAGTCAGCTGGTGCAGGCAAGTAGAGGACTATCGAAGGAAGCTCAAGACGACGACCGATGAAGTAGCCTGCCTTCAGAGATAGTTGTTTGAGAGAGTCCAGTCCACCTCTGCACAAGGTTCCGACGAGCTCTGCTCCTTGAGGGGGACCATGGAAGAACTGTCTGTGGCCCTTGGGCAGGAGAAGGCCGAACTGCAGCGACTGAAGATTCAACTGGCCTACGAGCAGCAGTCGGTCAAAGATGTCGAGATGGAGTCTGAAGTTTTAAGGAAGAGGCTTCGGGAGTCAGAGGGCGAGAGCCGGTGGTTCCACCAGATATATCGGAAGATGCTGTTAAGAAAGAAAGAACTGGAAGAAGAAGTCGAAAACTTAAAGCAATCTTCGATGATGGCTGGAACCGAGAGTTCGAAGTCTGAAGAAGTCGAGCTTCCTTAGAGCTTCTTTATCTTTTATTTTATGTATTTTTTTTTTTCTTGTCATTTTTTATTTTTGGCTTTCAAAGGCTTTGTAATGTACACTTCACTAATGAAATGAAAAGAAAATTTTCTATTACCTTATCCATTCTTGCATTAGTTGTCATTTATCGAGCTTCTTTCATCTTTTGTCTTGTTCGATGTCGACGTTGTTTGAAGGTTTTAGATCATCACCGTGTTGATTTGCCTTTTTTGTTCATGACCGTAGGTCTTTTCGAGGCCATTTGAGTTTGACGCTTCCTCCTGGTGCTCGAGCTTGGGGGTCCGAACTTCTCGTTTCCTTGAGGAAGTCAATTTTTCCTCGGCCTGTGTTGAGCTCCCTCTTAGAGACTGAGGGATTTTGATAAGAGTCTCCTTCCTCATTGAGACGAGGTCCCTCGTATCTTTGATGTAATTTATTTTTTCCTTATCACTAGTATAGTTCGTCGTTTTCCCTTTTTATCTCTCTTTTTCTTTTTATTTGGGCGAGGGTTTTCCCTCTGCTCTTAGCGGGGTTGTGGGGATGTAGAGGAGCCGTTGAGGAGATTTTTCTCCTCATCTGGTCTTGAATGACCAGATCTTTATTTGTGTCAGGGTGAGGTTCTCCTCCTGTCCCCGACAGAGTTAATTTCAGCTCATGCTAGGATGAGGTTCTCCTCCTATTCCTAACAAGGCTGTGGGGGTACATAAGGGCCGTTGCAAGGGCCTCTCTCTCCATTCGATCTCTAAATAATCGGGCCTTCGATTTTGCTCATGTTAGGACGAGGTTCTCCTCCTGTTCCTAACAAGGCTGCAGGGGCACATAAGGGCCGTTGCAAGGGCCTCTCCCCCCATCTGATTTTTAAGTAACCGAGCCTTCGACTTTGCTCATATTAGGATGAGGTTCTCCTCCTGTTCCTAACATGACCGTGGGGGCACATAAGGGCCGTTGCAAGGGCCTCTCCTCCCATCCGATCTTTAAGTAACCGGACCTTCGACTTTGCTCATGTTAGGACGAGGTTCTCCTCCTGTTCTTAACATGACTGTGGGGGCACATAAGGGCCGTTGCAAGGGCCTCTCCCTTCATCCGATCTTTAAGTAACGGGGCCTTCGACTTTGCTCATGTTAGGACGAGGTTCTCCTCCTGTTCCTAATATGGCTGTGGAGGCACATAAGGGCCGTTGTAAGAATCTCTCCCCCCATCCGGTCTTTAAATAATCGGGCCTTCGATTTTGCTCATGTTAGGATGAGATTCTCCTCTTGTTCCTAACATGGCCGTGTTTCGATTGTTGGAAGGAGCTACTCCCTGTCGTTATGAGCTCATGTCAAAAGAAAAGATATGCAAATATGAAAGAAACTTTTATTTAAGGTAAAGTTATTGGTAATACATTCGTAGATTTTTTGAATCCCATAGCCGCGGAAGGTTTGCTCCCCGTCGGGATCCTCCAGAAATGGAGTTGATAATCCCAATTGGAGGCCGATCTTCAGGCTGCTCCTCCCTCTTTGGTGGCTCCAATTTTGACAGGGCCCTCGATCGATCTTCCCTACCTTCAGATGGCGTCGAATGAATCTGTCGAGCCGACCTCGTCTAATGAGCTCCTCGATCTCGTCTCGGAGCTGAATGTACTCCTCTGTGTCGTGGTCGTGATCACGATGATAGAGGCAAAACTTGTTAGGATTGCGCTTCCCGGGGTGTATGCGCATCCTTTCCGGCCTCGGCAGCTGCTCCCTGACCTCCATCAGCACTTGGATTTTTGATGCGTTGAGAGGGACGTAGCTGTGGAATCTTCCTGGGGGAGAGCCCCGTCGAACTCTGCAGTCCAGGCTTTTTTGCCTACCAGCCCGGGGAGGAGTCTGGACATGCTTGTATCCGGAGGGAGTTCGAGAATGTGGCCAAACTTCACTCGGCCCTTTTTCAACTGCGGGCTTGCTGGAGTTTTCCGCCTGTCGCTCCTTCACGGCCTCCTCATCCTTCATCTTGAAGGCTTCTTCTGCTCAGGCGTATCCTTCAGCCAGAGCCAGCAAATCAGTGAAGTCCCTGGGATACTTCTTTTTCAGAAAAAATAGAAGATCATTCTTTTGAAGACCATCCTTCAAGGCGGCCATCGCAACCGATTGGTCCAAGTTTCAGATTTCCAATGCGGTGACGTTAAAATGGTTGACGTAAGCTCGGATGGATTCTCCCTCCTTTTGCTTGATGTTGATGAGGGACTCCGAACCTCTCCGGAGATGCTGGCTGCTGACGAAATGAGCAACGAACTGGTGGCTCATCTGATCAAAGGAGAAGATAGTACCTGGTAGCCTCGGCACAGGATGACGTCTGGCGCACCATTGAGCAGCATCATTGTCCGGAAGGCCTCCAAGTGGTCAACCGAATCCGAGGTCCCATCGTAGCTCTCGAATTGGGGGAGCTTGAAATTCAGCGGGATTGGTTCCTACATGATCATTTGAGACAAAGGAGGGTAAGTGCAAATGTCCTCACTGTAAGCAGTGGGAGCATGACGGAGCTCTTCGATCTGCTGGTTCATCTCCCAAAATCTTTGATCCAGGAGGTCCTCTCGACTGTGAGTCTCGAGGGTCTTCTGGTAGAATGGAGGTAAGGACTCTCCGGGGGTGGAATCGTGATCGGATGGTGGGCTCTCCACCTTCTGCTTCCCCTTTCCGGGAAAGACAGGGTGACTTGCCCAAGTGGCCCGCACAGTTATCAGATTCTGAAACTCCGGCGATGCTCTTTCCAGCCACACTGATGCCTGTGGCTGTTGCGGCTGTTGCTGCATGGCCTGCACTACTTCGGTGAGGCCCCTGACCTGCTGAACCAGCAAGTCAAACTGCATCATGCCGACTGCCGTTGTCGGAGGAGGAGGAGCCTGGAAAACTGGAGATGAGGTCGGAGCTTGCGGAGCTCACTGAGATCTGGTCGCGGAGGTCGTGGATCGTCTGGTGGATGCCTTTCGGAGAGGCATCAGGTGGAGATTTGGCAGGAGAAGGAGAAGAAAATGTTGGAGAAGATGACCGGAGACAGTCCCGTTGAGCACTCCTTTAAGAACAAGGGTACTGCGAAGACACAGCCGCCCCTTCCTCTAGTGCCAATTCTGTTGGTGCAGAATTCCATCGATGTCAGAGAAGCTGGAGTTGAGATGACCATGGCCGCCACTGGGACCTGCAAGGGAAGTCTAAACCGGAGTTGGGGGTGCTCCGACAAGATCCTCCGACGCTCAAGTCAATACTCTACTTCAATAGAAATGGAGCACTCAAATGAAATTTTGGCAGAGTTTCAAGATAGAGTTTAGAGCTTAGAAAAAAATATATCTGGGGTCTCTTTATACAGACGGAGAACATAACTGATCGACAGTGATATCTGTAACCGCCTGATAGTGGGCCATTCGGAGCCACGTGGAGTTTGTTGCGGAGAGTAGTGGCGTCAGTGGGCCGTTCAGAGCCATGTGGAGTTTGTTATGGAGAGTGGAGTCGTGTCCATTGTCGCGACTTGTCAGAGAGTGGTGGAGCCACGTGGAATCCGTTACAGAGAGTGGAGTGGGGTAGTGGCCATTGTCGTGACTTGCCAGAGAGTTCGGGCCTGACGGCTGAAGCTCGGTTGGGACGTCTGATGGAGCGGAATGGCTCTCTGTCTCAGCAATCTGAGAGGAGCTTGGATATTTTCGAGGTTGCTGATGGGTTAACTGTTCTTGGATGCTGTTGGTGCTGCAAATGGAAGTCATCTGCTGTAGAAGCTCGGACGAGAACTGCCTGTTGGAGAAGTCCGACAGGAGTCCGACTGCTGGAGAAGTTCGTCTGGAATTTGTATGACGTAGAAGCTTGTCTGAAGAATTGTCTGCTGGAGAGGTCCGATTGCACAAGGAATCCGACTGAAGGTCGGTCGATAGAAGAGTTAGGATGGCACTGTGGAAGTTCATCCATCGGAGGAGTCTCGAGGACACTGGGGAAGGTCGAACGTTAGAGGAGCCCAGGATCCAATCCTATCGTAGAAGTTTGGACAGAGTCCGACTCTTGTAGGAGGCTGAAAGGAGGCCGTTTATTGTCAAAGCTCGATCGAAGATCAGCTTTCGTAGAAGCTCGGATGGAGATTTCTTATTATAGAAGCTCGGAGTAGAGACCCAGCTGGTGGAGCCCATCCGTTGTAGAAATTTATCTGGGATCCATCCACTGTAAAAGTTCGGCTGGAATCTGGCTCTTGTAGGAGCTCGGGTGAAGCCCACCTGCAATAAAAGTTCGGAAGAAATTCATTTACAGTAGAGGTCCGCTTGCAGTAGAGATTCGGAGTGGACTACTTACGGTAGAAGTTCGGCTGAAATTTGGAAGGCGGTCGACCACCTTAGAAGCTTGGATGGGGTCTGGTCACTGTAGAAGTCCTGCTGCTGAAGAAGCTTGATCATTGACGAAGTTCAAAGGAGGTTCGGAGTAAAGTCGATCGTGGCTGGGAGAAGTCTGGAAGAGATTCAGAGAATAATCGACCACCGTAGAGAATCAGCTGATAGTGAAGCTCAAAAAGTGTTTGGAGTAGCCCGATAGATGAATGGAGGAGCTCAATGTCAGAGAAGTCCGGATGGTATTATGGAAGCTTGGACGGTCGAGGGAGTTCAGAAAGATGCCACACAAGGTCTGAAGCCGGAAAAGCCCTAGAAGGGTCGGCCTTTTACAAACTTCGGCTGGAGGTATTTTATACCCAACACCAGTCCCCCTACTTTCGAGTTCAGATTCCTAATGAAAGAAGTACAGAGAAATTTTCACAGTCAAAGTTGCCTCCCTCGATTTTCGTACTCGATTGTTTCTAGATATTTTGGCGTTTGGCGCGCTGGTGCTGGAGCCTTTTCAAATCGAGACGATCTGAAAAGATTTTTTCAAAATTTTTGCCAGAGCGTTGCTCTAGGTACAGCGCAATAATGATTCTGTCAGTTGCCAGCCACTTTTAGCCACCTGCTATGGTGAGTGGGATGTGCGGCAAGTGTAGATCGGTCAGAGGAGATCTGCAATCATTGCTGCGTCAGGCGCTGTTGCCTATTTAAATCCGCTCCCCTCCTCCAGGAGTTTCACTTTGCCTGAGAGTCCTGTCGGTGCCCTTCTTCTTCCCTGAGAGTTCCATCCCCCTCGGCCTTAGGCGTTCTTCAGGTCGATCCCCATCTTTGCACCTCTGCACCTCTCGGACCAGCCTAGGTTAGTTCCAGAACTCCCCACTTCTTTTTTTTTTCTCTTCCCTGCTGTTCCTCTTTCATTTTTCTTCCTTTAATTCCGCCTATTCAGTTTTCTGCGAGCACCCCATCTCTTATTTTTCTCAATTTTTTCAGAATTTTTAGGATTTTTATTTGATTCAAAATATCCTCCAACACTTCCTCCTCTAGCAGTTCTAGGAGTTCTTTCGTTCCAGTCCTACAAAATCCTAGCTCTGTAGAAGAACCTCATCTGATCTTTGTACCAGACACCATCCCCAGCTCTCTGACTCTGGAGGAACTCTCACTGATTAGGATTCAGTACGGGGTTCCTCCGGAGTATGAGCTGGAGCTTCTCGGGCCAACTGGCTGGGCTAGCGCTCCTCCCCTGGCTGCTTCTGTTTATACCAAGAGGCTTTCCGCGCCAGACTTCGACTTTTGCTTCTGCCTTTTGTCATCTCTCTCTTCCATTTTTTAAACATTTCTTTAGTTTCTGTAGCGCCGAACTCCTTTAGATTTCTGATAGGATTTCTTTCTCTCTATCGCTTAGCCGAAGTCCAGCCAATCCTTTCTTTGTTTAGGAATTTCTATACTTTCAAGCGTCATCCTTCGATAAAGATTGATGGTACTTCTCCCCCCAGTTCGGTAGAAAGGGGTTGTTGAAAGGCGCCCCCTCTTCTATCCACAACTGGAAGGAGAGGTACTTCTACGTCCGATGTCCGACCTTGGAGCTGGGATTACCCCCTTGGGGCTCTCTGAGGGATTCCGTCCGCCGGACTTCTAGCCTGGGAAGGGACGACCTCGAAGCCTCCAATAAGCTCGAGGCCTATCCAGCTCTCCTCCTTTCTGACCTTCTGAAGGAACAACTCTTATTCAACATCGGCCTAAACCCTCTTAACCCTGCCGGTACCATTATATTATATTATATTTTTTTTTACTGCTTTCTCTTTCTCTTATTCTATTTCTGCACCGTGTCGATCTTCTTTTATTGCAGACATGGACACAGGTGTGGCTCGGAGGTTAGCCCAGGATCTCAAGACCCACAAGAGAAAAGGCGCTGCGACTTCGGGGTCGGCGAAGAGAGCTAGGATAAAAGAGATGAGCTCGATCACGTCTGCCCAGGTGGCTGTTGCCGTCGATGCCCCCTCTGATGTCGAGCCTGAAGTCCCCCGAGCCTCTTCAAGGAGCCCCCCGGTCGAGGTTCCCGCACCAGAGGCTCGTTCCGAGGGGGCACCAGGGGCCGAAAGGAGGAGGAGGAAGAAGACCCTGGCCCGCAAGAGCCGCAGCTGCAAAGCTGCCATCGAGGGGGCCGACGGCTCTGAGGAAGATCTGGAGGAAAATCCTTTCAAAAATAGAAATTTAATAAAGAAGCTGGTCGAAGGGTGTATTCTGCCCGAGGTCGTCCACAGGATCGTCTATGCTGATCCTGAGCAGCGGGTCTAGGACTCTCTGGGATCCTTCTTTGAGGTAGGCCAATTCACTTTTTTTTTCTTCTCGCTTCTTTACTTAGTTTATTTCTTAGCTTTTATATTGACTCTCCAGCCGCTCTTGCAGATTGGACACCAGCTCGTCGCCAACGTCGAGGTGATGAAGAACGCCAAGAAGGAGGCAGCCCAGGCGGAGGAAAGTCGCTTGGCCGAGGTCGTCCGTCTCAAGGAGAAGATCGCCGAGGTCGTAAGTCTCCAGGAGGCACTGCAGAAGGAGAGATAAACCTCGTCCGATTTGAGAGCCGCCTTGGAGGAGGAAAGGAAGAAGGCAGAAGCCGAGGTCTCTGAGCTGAAGGCACAAGTCTCTGAGCTGAAGGCGCAGATCCCATCCCTAATCTCGGAGGCTGGGGCCCGAGCAGTGGAGGAGTTCAAGACCTCCTCCGAGATGGAGGATCTGTAGGTCCAGTTCGGCCAGGACGCCTTCATCAAGGGCTTCGAGCTCTGCCAAGAGAAGGTGGCCGGAAAGTATCCCGAACTGGATCTTGACTTCCTGGATGAGGTGTCCGACGATGAAGCCGGACCTTCCGAAGCCTCTACCGGTCTTCCTCCAGTCGAAACCTCTTCAACTACTGCGGCTGCTGCGACCGACCTTCCGAGGGCGCCGAGCCCCTCCACTTCTGTCCCAGAGGTCCGAAACCTCTAATTTTGTATTTTTTCTTCGTGGTGATTTTTCTTCGTTCTCTTGTACTTAAAAACTATTTAATCAATGAAATCGAATTCTTCTTTAAAGAGAGCTCCTTTTTCTCCTTTTTTTTTTATTTTCTTGCACTGATTTGTGTTGTGACACTCTTGTTTTTCAACAATAGTGTCCTGCCAAAGCTCTTCCCCTGCCGCAGGGGATCCCTTTGAAGTCCATGATCC
This sequence comes from Elaeis guineensis, assembly GCF_000442705.2. Taxonomy (NCBI): domain Eukaryota; kingdom Viridiplantae; phylum Streptophyta; class Magnoliopsida; order Arecales; family Arecaceae; genus Elaeis; species Elaeis guineensis. The sequence continues at coordinate 9,487,993 of NC_025993.2, forward strand.
GGGATCTCAAAAGAAAAGTTCGTCACTTGACGAAGAAATCAAAGAAGCTGGATGACGAACTTCACCGGCTAAGGAAGAGCCATTCGAAAGTCACTGCGGAGGCTACTCACTTTCAGGACCTCCACAGAAAGGGTCTCATGGACTACACCCAGAAAAAGGCTGACTTCATGACGGAGCTTGAGGAACTCCAAAAATGTGCCAGCTACCGATCTTGGACTCAGGCTTCCAAGATCAGCTCCCTTGAAGTCGAGCTGATGGCCGCACGGGAGAAGATCGGCCAGTTGAAAGGGAGCTCGTCCTGGTTCACAACTCAGGCCAACCGCAACCGAGACTGATCGAAGAAGTTCTCCGACCTTCAGAAGTAGCTGCAGGACGCCGAGGCGAACTACAACGCCTACTGAGTCGGCTGGTGCGGACAAGTAGAGGACTATCGAAGGAAGCTCAAGATGACGACCGATGAAGTAGCCTGCCTTCAGAGGCAGTTGTCTGAGAGAGTCCAGTCCGCCTCTGCACAAAGTTCCGATGAGCTCCTCTCCTTGAGGGGGACTATGGAAGAACTGTCTATGGCCCTTGGGCAGGAGAAGGCCGAACTGCAGCGGCTGAAGATTCAACTGGCCTACGAGCAGTAGTTGGTCAAGGATGCCGAGGCGGAGTCTGAAGTTCTGAGGAAGAGGCTTCGGGAGTCAGAGGGCGAGAGCCAGCGGTTCCACCAGATGTATCGGGAGATACTGTTAAGAAAGAAAGAACTGAAAGAAGAAGTCAAAAACTTAAAGCAATCCTTGATGTTGATGAGGGACTCCGAATCTCTCCGGAGATACCGGCTGTTGACGAAATGAGCAACGAATTGGTGGCTCATCTGATCAAAGGAGAAAATAGTACCCGACTTCAATGTCGAGTATCAATTTCTTGCTGCTCCCTTCATGGTAGACAGGAAAGCTCGGCACAGGATGGCGTATGGCATGCCATGGAGCAACATTATTGTCCGAAAGGTCTTCAGATGGTCAATCGGATCTGAGGTCCCGTCGTAGCTCTTGAATTGGGAGAGCTTGAAATTCGGCGAGATTGGTTCCTGCATGATCATTTGAGAGAAAGGAGGGTCAGTGCAGATGTCCTCACCGTAAGCAGTGGAAGCATGATGGAGCTCTTCGATCCACCGATTCATCTCCCAGAATCTTTGATCCAGGAGGTCCTCTCGACTGCGAGTCTTGAGGGTCTTCTGGTGGAACGGAGGTAAGGACTCTCCGGGGGTGGAATCGTGATCGGATGGTGGGCTCTCCACCTTCTGCTTCCTCTTTTCGGGGAAGACAGGGCGACTTGCCCAAGTGGCCCGCCCAGTCGTCGGATTCTGAAACTCCGGTGATGCTCTTTCCAGCCGCACTGATGCCTGCGGCTGCTGCTGCATGGCCTGCACTGCTTCGGTGAGGCCCCTGACTTGCTGAACCAGCAAGTCAAACTGCTTCATGCCGACTGCCGTTGTCGGAGGAGTAAGAGCCTGAAAAACTGAAGACGAGGCCAGAGCTTGCGGAGCTCGCTGAGATCTGACCGTGGAGGCTGTGGATCGCCTGATGGATGCCTTTCGGAGAGGCATCAGGTGGAGATCTGACAGGAGAAGGAGAAAAAAAATATCGAAGAAGATGATCGGAGACAGTCCCGTTGAGCACTCCTTTAAAAATAAGGGTACTGTGAAGACATAGCCGCCCCTTCCTCTAACGCCAATTCTGTTGGTGCAGAATTTTGCCGATGCTGGAGAAGCTAGAGTTGAGATGATCGTGGTCACCGTTGGGACCTGCATGGAAAGTCTAAATCGGAGTTGGGGGTGCTTCGATAAGACCCTCCGATGCTCAAATCAGTACTCTGCTTCAACAGAAATGGAGCACTCAAATGAAATTTTGGCAGAATTTCAAGATAGGATTTAGAGCTTAGAGAAAAACATATCTGGAGGTCTCTTTATATAGACGGAGAGCGTAACTGATCGACAGCGACGTCTATAACTGATTTATGTCACAAATTGACATAAAAAGTATCAATTAATATCTAAATTATCTAACTTTATTAAGAAATTGATACTTGTTATTATATTTTGCAGAAGAAGAGATCATCAATAGAAAGAACAAGGAAAGAGGATTCCAACGGCGCAAATTTTATGCAAAACGGAGTTAAATTGACCCAGGAATTGAAGAATGAAGAAAGAAGACTCAATTGGGTCAAACCCGAGTCAAATCAGATCAAAATTGGTCAAAAATCAACTGATTTGGTGATCTGGTTAGCCGCCTGATCCACAACAACAGGCGCATGGACCATGGACCCATCGGCGCACCATAAATCCCCTAAAATCTCTTAGTCCCACATCGGAAGTTTTGAAAACCTTATAACCCCCAAATGCCTATAAAAAGCCCCCAAAGGCCCTTGTTTTATGTATTCTTCCTTCTGATCAAGCTTGTAACCCTAGATAGTGGGGTTTTTTAGCTCTCTTTTCAAGCCTCGAGCTTTGAGGTTTTTGTAATAAATTTTTTTTTATATATAAAATCTTATTTTTATGCAATTTCATCTCTTTACATTATGCAATTTATTTTTCTTGCAATTAGGATAGTTTAATTTATGCAGTTTAAATTTTATGCAATTAGGTTAGTTTAAATTATGCAGTTTAAATTTATTAGGATAGTTTAATTTATGAAATTAGGGTAGTTTATTTTTCTGTATTTAAATTTTGCAAGTAGATTTAGATCATGTCTAGCTAAGCATCCCTTCTAGGGTTTGCGATGAAGCTAGATCATGAGTAGAGATTTTACATAGGGTTCTTTCTTTTTCTTAGGGTTTCTTTTCTTCCTCTTTTGCCAAGAATTTTTGATGAACTACAGTTGGGTCAGAGTCCCTTCATAGTTCATGCTTGATTCAGTGCATAGGAGGAGAAAACCCTAAGGGATCCTAGCTACTACTCCCCTGTAAAGAATCTTGATGGGTTATCGTTGGGCCTTAGTCCCTTCATAATCTATGCTTGGGAAAGACAAGAGGAGTAGTCGTTAGGATCAATAAGAAAAATTCTAGGTAGAATTCCCTAATCTAGATCTAGTGGATTCAAAAACCCTAGATCCTTAGTCTTATTGTCTTTAGCAAACAACTTTCGACTTTCGATTTTTGTTAAAGCTCGCTTGAGCATAGATTTGAAAATCATTTTTAAAACCAAGTCTCTGTGGGATCGACCCGTACTCGCTGGTCGTGCTACTCTGCACACCGTGCGCTTGCGGTTTTATTTACAAATTTTAAGATTTGCACATCAAGTTTTTGGCGCCGTTGCCGGGGATTTGGCGTTTTAAATTATTTTCAAATATTTGTTCTTCGTGCGTTATAACTCTCTTTTTTTTTTTCTTTAGGTTTCTATATTTAGTTGGTGATTGCTGGAAAACTCAGGTACGCTTCTAATTTCTCTTTTATTATTTTTAGTTAATTACTTTTGCTTTTAGACCTAATCATTTGAATTTACTTAATCACAAAAAAAAAAATATAAAACAAAACAAAAGACATTTCATAATCGTGAAGTAAAATATCAAAATAAAAAAAAAATTCTAAATTAAAATCTTTTACATTCTTGGTCATCTTGTTTATTTGTATTTGCATTTTCATAATTAATCTAAGGGCATCAACCCATTAACAAGATAAGGTGGGGATTTCATTACCCTTCCTTAGCCCAAAAATCATCTCCATCATATTGCATTACCTAGACTTTTAATCTTAAAATCAATTAGACGTCAACCTTAAGGAATTCGAGCTCAATAGGACAAGGAACCCTAAGAGTTCTACCAAGTTTGAGTTGTTTGATTAGTTGGTGTCTAGGCAAGTCCCTGAGGGTGGTTTGTTAAATTGGTTCAGTTGCTGGCCTGGCCAACTCGTTTGGTGTCTAGAAAGGCAACGATGAGTGAACCTCCCACCTCTTATATTTACCTGGCTAACTAGTTGATCAATCTCCACTTGGAAGGTTTGAAGGGTCATCTTGGAACAGTTAGGAGCTGTCTAGATTTAGGTTAACCCTAGGATAGATTGAGTTTAATTTATTGATTCACTTGTTTGAAAAAAAAAAAATTTAAAATTTAAATTAATTTGGTTACTTTTCTTTAGATTTAGGACTCCTTAGGATCTTCTCTTTAGAACTTTTTCTCTTTTCTTTCTTTTCCTTATACATAAAAATTTTATTAAAAAAAAAAAAAATTGTATAAACATCGAGAACCGTACACTTCGTGTGTGGAGAAAAGTGTCGGGTCGTCTAGTTAGAATTGAGTCAATTCCTGTTGTTCCAATGGCTGAACCAATCCAACCCATGACCCTTAAGGATTTGTGTTATCCAGTTGGCTCCATCCAACCATCTTGTATCAGGTTGCCACAACCCACAGCTAACAATTTTGAAATCAAACCTCAAATCATAAATATGCTTCCAAAATTCACAGGATTAGAGGATGCTTATATATTTATTAGAGAATTTGAGGAGGTATGTGCAACCATGAAACTGCAATTAACAGAGATGAGGTCAAACTTAGATTAATCAACTTTGCCCTTAAGGACAATGCTAAGAAGTGGCTTTATAGTCTGCCAAACTATTCTGTCCCTACCTGGGAGGGCTTTGTGAGAACATTTTTAAAAAAGTATTTTCCCCATCATAAAACAGCTAGGATTAGGAATGAAATAAATCAATTTTACCAACTAGCTGGTGAATCATTTTGGAAGTACTTTGATCGTTTCAAGAATCTTTTAACCCAATGCCCACACCATGGAATAGAAACTTGGAGACTATGCCAGATCATCTATGAGGGGTTAGATTCAAACTCAAGAACCATGCTAGAGTCCATGTGCCAAGGCCAATTTATGGACAAAGAAACTACTGAAGCTTGGCAATTCTTAGAAGACCTAGCCGAGAAAAATTTACAGTGGGAAACAACTAGGGAACCTGATAAAGCTACACCTTCAAGAGGAGGAATGCATCAAATTCAACCAACCCTAGCATCAGAGGCCAAGATTGCAACCTTAACACGTATATTGGAAGCCTTAGAATTACAGAGACCAGCCAATGTAAATCAAATATCTGCACCCATGTGTAAAGGGTGCAATGCACCAGACCATGTCTTAGAAGAATGTTCCTACTCGAATGAGTGTGCACAGGTGAATGCCACCTATCAAGGACCATTGAACAATCCTTATGCACCCACATATAACCCAGGTTGGAGGAATCACCCGAATTTCTCATGGTCCCAGAATCCTAATGTAGGTAATCCAAATTTCAATCAGCAAAATCTAAGGTCCAACCCAGTGATGAACAACCCGCCAGGCTTCCATGATAATGACAAAAAAATTACCTCTTTAGAGAAAAGCCTAGAAGCCATGATGAAAATGCATACCAGCTTTATGCAAACTACGGGTCAACTCATAAATAATAACACCCAAGCTATAGCCCGTCTGGAAATGCAAGTAAGTCAGCTGGCTTCGACCATTAGTGAACGAGAACATGGTAGGTTACCTAGCCAACATGAGCCAAATCCTAGGAACCAAAATGGTCCACGACCCCAACAAGAAAACCAAGTTAATGGTATAAATGCCATTCATACCTTAAGATCAGGAAAACAAATAGACAATAAGGTAGTTGCACTTGATGATATAGATGACTCATCTGTCGAGTCACCTTCTAAAACTACTACCTTTCAACCTCAAGCACCAGAAACTGAAAATTCACCTAGTCCAGTACTTAAAAGTCCTAGAGCTCCTTTTCCAAACAGACTGAAATCCAATAAATCTGAACATTTAGACAAAATTTTAGAGGTATTTAAACAAGTCCAAGTTAATATTCCTCTTTTAGATATAATCCATCAGGTTCCAACTTATGCCAAATTTTTAAAAGATCTTTGCACTAGAAAAAGGACCACTAATGTACCAAAGAAAGCATTTTTGGCTGCAAGTGTCAGTTCATACCTATCTAGCCATGTGCCAATTAAATATAAGGACCCTGGAGCTCCAACAATTTCTTGTGTTATTGGAGAAACCAATATAAAAAAGGCCTTGCTAGATCTAGGAGCTAGTGTGAATATCCTTCCATATTCGGTGTATGAACAACTAGGATTAGAAAAACTTCAACCTACTGGGATCACATTACAGTTAGCCGATAGATCTCTCAGGATCCCTAAGGGAATGGTCGAGGATGTTCTGATAAAGGTTGAAAATTTTATTTTCCCTATAGATTTTATTGTTTTAGAGACTGAGCCAGTTGCGAATCCTAAAGGACATATACCTGTCATTTTAGGAAGACCATTCTTAGCTACGGCCAATGCTGAAATCAATTGTCGAAATGGTCTAATGAAGTTATCCTTTGGGAATATGACCATTGAGCTTAATGTTTTTAACTTAAAACAGGAATCCTCTTCTCATGCTGATGTCAATGTAGTCCAAGATGGTATTTATGAATCCATTGACATTAGTGATGATGAAGTCGACCTAGAGTCTAACCCCTGGTTAATCCATGAGTCTGAGGATGTCAATGAAATACTTAAAGAAAATCAGATTAATCAGGAATCAACACTTCCTACTGAACCAATCATTGAGATGGTGAAACCATCACCTAAACCATCGATAGAGGAAGCACCCATTTTAGAACTGAAACCCCTCCCAGAACATCTCAAGTATGCATATCTAGGACCCAAAGAAACTTTGCCTGTAATTATTGCATCAGACCTAGATCCCAAGCAAGAGGAGGAGTTAGTGTCAGTTCTAAAGCAAATCAGGAAGCAATAGGTTGGACCATAGCAGATATCAAGGAATAAGCCCTTCTATAGTTCAACATAGAATATACTTAGAGGAAGAAGCTAAACCAATAAGAGAAGCCCAAAGAAGGCTTAATCCAGTTATGAAGG